>NC_142808.1:17803694-18088148 GCF_049724085.1 Artemia sp. Qi Xiang Cuo | reverse complement strand
ATATATATATATATATATATATATATATATATATATATATATATATATATATATATATATATATATATATATATATATATATATATATATATATATATATATATATATATATATATATATATATATATATATATATATATATATATATATATATATATATATATATATATATATATATATATATATATATATATATATATATATATATATATATATATATATATATGCAAATATTTTGCCTTTTTTCTTTGATATATGTATATATATATATATATATATATATATATATATATATATATATATATATATATATATATATATATATATATATATATATATATATATATATATATATATATATATATATATATATATATATATATATATATATATATATATATATATATATATATATATATATATATATATATATATATATATATATATATATATATATATATATATATATATATATATATATATATATATATATATATATATATATATATATATATATATATATATATATATATATATATATATATATATATATATATATATATATATATATATATATATATATATATATATATATATATATATATATATATATATATATATATATATATATATATATATATATATATATATATATATATATATATATATATATATATATGTGCGTATCTAAGAAGAATGAACCTATTAGCATCGACTTGTTGCAAAAAAAAAAAACAAGGCCCCTCCCCCAACCCCAAAAAAATTAAATGTTCAGCATCAAAAATAAGTAAGATTTGCCTCAAGGGCTAAGCTCGCAAGCCATTCAAAGGCAATGTTTATGCACTTTTTAGTTTTGATGTTGCTCTTTACTGTCCCCTGAAAGTCTAGGTTCAAAAACACTTCATGAATTGCATTGGAAAGGTCACAAGAATAACTACTAGAGAGGGGAGTTTTTTAAATGAAAGATGAATATATGATACGCAGTTACCTGTAATTTGGTAACTAAAGGGATTGTAAATATGTTTCGATAAATCAATCTCTTCCACTAAGCATATGGCAAAAAACGCACGCCTTACAGAACCTGGTTCAAGCGTTAATTATGCATTAAACTCAGGTAACATGCCTATATCTGTTTTCACTGAAATTAGAAAAGCGTTTGAAACATTTTACTACCAGGTGCTGCTTCTTCGAACGAGAATTCTTGAAATAGCTGGAGTTTGTCTAAGATGGTTTGAGAGCTATTTCTACTGTAGGTCCCTTAAAGTTGTTTTAAATGATGAAGTCTCGTCGTTTTTCCTAGAAAGTGTGCTGCGCAACAGGGCTCTGTGTTGGGCCCGTTACTATACTATGTTTACGTGGACATGATGTGCTTTTGTCTGCAGAATCTATATATTAATTTATTTGCGGATGACACTACGCTAACGGTATTTGCAAAATCGGTTGATGATTTAATAGCAAAAACTAATAATGATCTAAAAAAACTGGAGGTGTTTACGAGTTTGCTGTGCGTGAATGTAAAGAAGACGCTTTTACTTACATTCTGTAGAGCGGAGGACTCTATTGATGTAAGTGGTAAAGTCCTATTGTGTGAAAAACCTGTCGTACAAGTTGTCACTACGGTACCTTGGCTTCCATATTAATTCTAATCTTTCGTGGAAGCATCATAACGACATTATTTCCGCCAAAATGGCACGTGAAGTTGGCTTTCTCAGAAGACTGAAGCATATTCTGCCGGAACACTCTCTTCGCACGATATATTTTAGAATAATCTACCCATATATATAATATGGATGTTTATGATGGAGCAGCTATTTTATGTTAATTACAAGCGTGTGCAAATTCTACAAAATAAAGCACCAAGAATAATTGGGAAGTACGTAAAAATGTGGAAGACACCAGTGCATGCTTTAAATCTCTAAATCTACTCTACTCATGTTGGACAGATAAGGGACTATCAAGCGGTGATGTTTGTGTTTAATTATGTGCATATATAGGCTACTGAAATATCTTCGTTAAGGTTTCGATAATTGTTCATTTATGAAGGTAAGAATGGTGAAAACATTTCAAACGTATTTTGTTTTCAGTAAAGCGTAAGAATGGTGAAAACATTTCAAACGTATTTTGTTTTCAGTAAAGCGCAAAGTTTGTTCTGGTCTTGAGAAGGCATAGGGGGTTATCAGCCCTACTCATGTTAAATTTTTGCTCGTTTTAAGTTTGACTCGGCTATTTATTTTAATTTCTGTTCGTTTTCAGTTTTATTTATTTATTGATAGTGATTTGTTTTAGTTTTACGCTTGGAAGATTATTTGACTTTATTTTTGCTCTTTCTCGGCTTAATGAAGCTCTTAACTTTTCTTTGAAAAACTTGTCATGTGGAAAATATTTTTTAAATTAATGTTAATAAAAGTCAAAGTCAAAGTCCGTGATCTGGCTTCTGGCAAAAAATGCAACAGGCCACATTTTTGTATTTAGGAGCTTGAAACCTCTACAGTGAGGTTCTCTGATATGCTGATTTTGATGGTGTGATTTTCATTAAGATCACTTGATTTTTGGGGGGGTTCTCCCCTTTTTCCAAAATTGGGCAGATTTTCTCAGGCTCTTAACTTTTGATAGGTAACATTAAACTTGATAAATTTAATATATTTTAAATAAGCATCAAAATTCAATTCTTTTGATGTATCTATTGTTATTAAAGCTCAGTTTCCTTGAGTTTCAGTTACTATTAAGCCGCATCGCTCCTTTATCGTTTGATAAAGGAACGAAAAATGGTATTCTGATTACACGCTGCACAAAGCCGTCTCAAAGATTTTGTTTGGAGGGTTATAAAAATATTAAAAAACGTGTTAAATTGTTTTTGACGTTTTTCCGACTCGGACAAACATTTCGGGAAGAAATGTTCACCCCCGAGAATTCGGCCTTGATGCATAGATATTATAAAGTAAGAATTTCATTGTTTTAGTTTTTTACAGCCTAAGGCTATATCCAGGACCATCAGGAGGGAGGGTGCGCAGTCAGAAAAGTATAAGGTCCCATATATTCTATGGTTATAGCTGGGACTATCAGAGGAGAGGGGGCAATTGTAATTGTAGTGGCTATTGCATTTAGAAAGATCATAAAAAAGGCCTTGCTCACCTTGCCCTTACAAAAATAATCGAATCTTCATTATAAGTTTAGAATTGGGGCTGTTGAGAAGGAAACATGTTATGTAAACAATCCTTATTTCATAATATGGAGAACAATTTTAGTTAACAAATTTTGACTGCAGTTCCACTATACTTTATCGCCTCCCCTCACCTCCTGATGTGGAAATATATAGCCCAAATTATATATTTCCTATGCATTTTTCCGTTTCTTGATTTGGTGACCATTAAGATAATTTCTTAAACCACTGAAAGATCTTAAGCCGAACTGGCCAGCCATGACAAAAAACCAACCAAGAGAAAAATCTCAGCAAAAAAAAAACAACAACAAACGAGACTGCGGTCAGTGGAGAGAAAAGAAACAAAAAATGTAAAACAATGCGGATATTTCACCTGTATCCAAACAAGGCGTCTTCAGCGCGAAAGAAACACAAGAGGAACAAGATAAATAAAAAACAAGCTAAAACTTAAAAAACCAATAAAACCGCCACAAAAAAAAAAATATATAGGCCTACAATTGGCGCAAACTGATTCATTTAGGGAAAATATGCTATTATAGAGTTACTTCAGTGAGGACGCCAGAGCAACTGAGGAAAAATAAAAAAAACTGGAAATTACTTTAATTATTCTGTTGCGAAATAATCCTTTTATTGGCTATTATTGAAGCAAATCGTTTTGGTTTAGCAGGTAAAATAGTCCCCTGGTGATTATTTAAAATCTTAACTCCCTTATTGACTGTTGATTCACTCTTTAGAAAATTATCATAAATTGGGTCAATATTTAAATTGCCTGTGTCCCTATTTATCGAAAGGTTATCAAATATATGTTTTTTTTTATCTATATGGCTTCTCTCACCCATTGTGTGTACCCCTTCTCATTTGAAATAGCTAAGGGCTCATCAAATTTTACAATGTGATCTGGTTGAAACGAAAAATGTTCTGCTAAGGCTGAAACAAAAGTTTCCGGAGGCTTGCTTAATTGTAGGGTTTTTCTACTGAATTTCAATGTTCAATAAATCTTTCAACAAATTGTTGGTGAGTCCAACCAATATAGAACTTCCCACAAGAACACGGAATCTTATACACCCCACTTATTAAAATTTCCCCGGGTTAAATCCTTACCAGAATTAAAAATCTACCCATTGGTCTCAACGATTGGAAACATGTATCAATGTTAAATTTACGCAAAATCCGTGAAAGTTTCTCACCCAAACCAGGTACATATGGCAATGAAATGAAGCTTTTTGATACATTTAAATCTGAAGACTGAGAACCCCAATAACCCTACTATCATGTTTAACACGTCTATTTTCAATTATTTTATTTTGAGTGAGGAAAATGCGATGTAGGTATATTTTAATTAAATATATAAAATATAGTGGTGGTTAGGTATTTAATATAATGCGTTCTGGGCGGCCTGCTTTCCATAATTTTATGCTTTAATTCCCTTGATTTTGCTAATAAAGTATTATATTTTCGGTACTCTTTTACTAAACGGACTCTTTTATATAATGCTAGTTTGGTTAATGCTAATGGAATAAAATAAGATATAATAGTTTAGAAACATTAGATATAATAGTTTATAAACAAATTTGGGCTATATATCTGCACGTTAGGGGGAGTGGGGGGGCAAAGCATAGCATATATTAACTACGTAACCTAACCTAGGTACCTCCCCCCGCCAAAAAAACAAAACTTTAAATATCGTATACGCAATTAAAACCACGCTATACATTGTATTTCTCTACAGCGGTGTCTTGTATCATCCCGTAAAAACGAGTTTTTAAACGCGTCTCGAGTTTGAGATATAAAAAGAGTCCCTTTAGTATAACAGTACCAAATTTGCATTATATTTTGGTATATTTGATTAGAATTAAACAGGGGCGTAGCTCCAGCATTTTTACAGAGGGGGCAAAAGAGTCAAGGGGCAAGGGCTATATAAAAGCTTTTTTTGATTTTTTGGGAGGGGTAACTGCCCTCCTTGCCACCCCCAAACGACGCCACTGGAATTAAACTAATTTCACGTTTTGGGTGTGTTGTAAATAATTAACAAATAGGCCTACCTCCTTCTCCTTGTAAAACAATAATCTCTTTTGTGTATTTTTACTCCCAGTATTTTATTTATGATTAAGCTATTATGAATTTACCCAAATGACCTCCAGAGTCGCATTTCGAAATCAGGAAAATGATTTTCCTCTTAAGCCATAAAACAGAAAATAAACACATCTTATTTCTACAGAGTATCAATGTTTTCACCTCTTTGCAAGGACACGCCTTTCTTAAATTACTCCGCCTATAGCTTTGATGGAGAGGTGATACGGCATTTGCATGGAAAACATTTGAAAGGATCCTATTGGCTAGAATTCTGGCTTCGTCCATCCCACCGGATTACGACTTGTAGAATAAGCAGTTGTCGCAAAAATAAGTCAGTTTCTGAATGTCTCAAACAAGTGAAGCAAGGATATTACTCCGAGAGGTGGAATAGTCAATTAGAAGGAAAGGTATGAGCTAAACCAAGGTTTAATGGATTTTTACAGGTCTAGATTAAGTGTCTATATTTTTTCTTTTGCGTAAAATTTTTATTGACCATTTTTATGCTTGATTGGTGTTTCTTTTACTTTTGTCTTGCTTTATTATTTGTCTCTTTGTTTTGCTTTCTCTTTTTGGACATATGAAGCGAATTCGGCTCGGTAAAACTCTACTTTTGACTATCTTGGAAAGGGGTTAGGTTAGGAAAATGAAACTTTCAGGAATGGGTCTACAGGCTAAAGTATGGGTAAATTTCTACAAAATCATATTATTGAGTTAGAACTAAATTGAATACACCATTTGATGCCTTTTTATGCTGATTACGAATATAATAATCATTTCTATTGGAAATGAATTTCAGCCCCCCCCCTATATGTGCCAATTCAGTCTTAGGTTAGGTTGGGTTAGGTTAGGTATATATAGGGGGGGGGGGGCTGAAATTCATTTCCGATAGAAATGATTATTATATTCGTAATCAGCATAAAAAAAGGCATCGAATGGTGTATTCACTTTATTCCTAACTCAATAATATGATTTGGTAGAACTTTACCAAAGTATGTCCTGGGAAGGTATTTTGAAATACGTACCTCGACTCCTTCTCCCTCTGGAGGGTCCTGACCTTTGATGACCTTTAAAAATCTGTGTGTTATAAAAGTGAAACGTTGCAAAATAGATCTTCTGCTTAAATGAAGTACAACGCAATTGTTTTCAGCTTCACAACTTGGCTCAATCCAAATTTATAAGGTTTTAAAGACATGCAAATATATTTCCTAAATTTTGAAAAAAAAAAAACAACATTGATATGGCTTAAAATTTCACTCAAATAACAGGAATTGCATTTTCAGAACTAAATCCTGAGAAAAAGAAAATGATAACTGAAAATTAAGGTAGAATGTTGTTTTGTCAAAATTTAAATAGGTAGCCTACATGCCATGTAAGCAAATTTCAGGACCCTCTAGAGGGAGAAAGAGTGGAGGTAGGTACTTCAAAATACCTTCCGGGGGCATACTTTAGCCTGTAGACCCATCCCTGAAAGTTTTATTTTCCTAAACTAACCCATTTCCAAAATAGCCAAAAGTAGCTAAAGTAGAATTTTACCTTCGGCTCTATTAGAGCTTGTGATAGCCTTTTGCAAATAAACATTATCTTATCTAAGGGCTATTGAGAAGGAAACATGTTAAGATAATAATCCTTACTGCATAATATGCAAAAAATATTGTAGCAAACTTATTTTGCATACAACCACGCTATACTTACTTGATTACCCCCCCCCCCCCCAGCTAATGCGCAAATATATACCCCAAATTATGTATTTCGTCACCCGTCACTCTTTTTTTCCGGTACTAATTATGTCACAGTTGAAAAAAATTACGGGTTAAGACAATAGAGACGCAGCGGGAAAATACATCAGGGAAAAATCTAATTTGGACAGAGAGGAGGGGGAGGGTGAAGTATAGAGGAGTTGCGTGCAAAATATGTTAGCTACAATTAGTCTATATTTTATGAAGTAAAGATTGTTTTTATAACATGTTTCCCTTTTAAAAGCCTTATCTAAACCTATACCAATTTCTTTACACCTGTAGCCTTAATTTTTCTTTAAACTAAGGTTTTAGCAGGGGTTGGTACAGAATTTATGTTTAGGGCAGGGCACACAAACGAAAGTTGGGCTCTTTCTTGTATATTTTCACCCTTTTAATTTGCGCAGCTTTTGAACTTCTAAGGAGGGGCATTTGTCCCTTTACCTCCCCGTGGATCTGCCCCTGAATGTCAGTATAAAACACTCAGGATAAAAAAAACGTTGGCACAACCTTATCCAGGACGGGTAGACTACCCGGTTTAGACCCCCCCCTTCCCCGAAGTTTTGTCTGACTTAAAAAAAAATCATATACATAATTTTTTGTTGCATTTTGTGGTCTTTTACTTGTAACCTCCCAAACAAAAATCCCCTTTCCCCGCAGAACCAAATCCTGAATATGGTCTTAATCATTAGTAATTGTTATATTTCGTTAATGTTTTTTTAGAAGGGTGGTAATTCTTTTAGGGTGCTAGCATTTACTTAACCTAATTGTGAGTAGAAAAGGCTCTGGCAAATTTTTTGCAATCATTTAGAAATATTTCTCAAGAGAATCATTTTAGAATCTTATTCAGTTATACTACTTCAGCGGCTGACAAACTAAAAGAAAGATAACATTGTAGTCAAGCGCGTACGTGGGACTTTTTTTAGGGGGGGGGGGCTAAAGTAAAAGAGTTCTTTGATAATTTCAGTGAAAAATGCCAAATTCAGAGAAAAGAGTTTTTTTGGGTGAAGGGTCCCAAGGTCCATCCCCTGTGTACGCCCCTGATTGTAGTCTCAAGGATTTTCAAAAGAAAATACTATAATAACAAAAAGAGTTGTAGCATTCGACTCCCCAATCAGCACTTCCAAATATAATGGTTATTGTCACAAAACTACACTGGTGGATCCAGGGGGGCCTGCCCCCCAAGATTTTTTTCCGTTCTTATTTTATTATTAAGAAAATTTTTCTTTTTAGCAACTACTGCGACAGACGCTAAATCGCAAAAATACGTAAATCGTAAAAATAACGTAGTGCAAGAATATCTTAATAAGACATTCAAGTTGCTTTTAAATCATTTTTTTGAACATATCTTGTTAGCCTGCGCGCCTCTAGATCCACCCCTGAAACATTACGCCCTATTTCCCTATAGACCTAGATACGCTTTAGCCCTGAGCTTTATACAAAAAGTACTTAAAACACCGTAATAATAATAACATTTTTCCTATATAAAATGCAGGAAGTTTTTGCTAATCAGATTTTCACGTTTCCTTCAATTTTTATCCATATTTTAAAAATTTCTAAATGTTATATTCATTCAAGTATTCTAATTCATTTGCAACCATGTGATGTTATCTCGGATGTTGTTGGTCAGGTTAAGAATGAAATGAAAGAATGAAAGGTAAAGAATGAAATATTCTGGTAAAGAATGAAATATCAACAATTAATATATTTATATCAAGATATAAATCTGTTTTAAAGCAACCTGGTTCCACCGAAACCAGGTGACCGACCTAGACCTGTCCTCTTCCTCACTGATAACTACAAGATAAAAAAGGAGATTGTGACTAAGTCGAGGGAGCTGAAGGGTGCTGTGCAGTTTCACTTTGACCGCACAAAGGCGGAAAGGGAGAAACGAAAACAAATCCAAACTTCAAAAAACGGGGCAGCGACGGAGCACTAATGTGCCCACTGCCTGCTGAGGATAGCCCATATGTAAATAGTTTCCACAGTTGTAGTAGTGTTGATGATAGTGATTCATTTAAGAGTGGCAATAATAGTTGTGCTTTCCATTCATGCTCGAGCCCTAGCTCATCAGACATTAGTTTCAAGAGTTTGCCAAAAGTGATACATTATAGTAACCCTCCACAGACTAGTCAAAAGAAATTATTGAAGCTTTTTTACACGAACATTGATACAGTGACAAATAAGCTTCCTGAACTAAAACTTACAACTACTGCTGAAGAATACGATGTGTTGTGTATCTGCGAGCTGACCCCCAAGAACTCTACTACCCCACTGGAAGATGATCATATCATGATCCCCGGATATCGCCTGTTCTCGAATCTCTCAACTCACCCCAGAAGAGGCGTTGCTGTTTATGTGAAGGATGTATTACAGGTCAGAGATTTGACGTTGAATCAGGATTATTCCCCCTGGGTTGAGAGTGTTTTTGTTAAGATTGTTATTGGGGGGAACCCACTTCTAATAGGATGCGTTTATAGAAGCCCAAGCAGCCCAGATGCCGCTGCCTCGTATGGGGCTCTTACTCAATTAGCTGATCATGCATCTAAGCATTGTAACCAAGATTTTATTTTAATTGGAGATCTAAATATGCCTGATATTTTGTGGGTGGATGGAGCAGGTTACCATCAAAGTTCAACTGCAACTAACCCGTTTGTGGAATATTTAGGCAACAATAATCTGTACCAATTAATTGATCAGCCAACCCGTTACAAAAACAACCAGATACCATCTCTACTAGACTTGACAATCACTAACAACCCAGGACTGCGAGTGAATACTGATTACCTGCCCCCCATTGGCGCTAGCGATCACCTCTGTATTTCCCATGACTTGCTAATAAGTCAACCACCAAACAACTGCACCAAACGAACGTATACCGACTACAGCAGGATCAGGGAAATACTACAGGCGGTTGCATGGGATCAAGTGACTAACAGTGATGATATAGAGCAAGCCTGGCTAAATTTCAAGAACGCCGTCCTCCATGTTGAGCAGCTTTGTACTTCAACGTCTTTTGTCAAGGCACCTAGAACACTGCCTCACATAGATCGACCCATTAAAAGAGCCATGAACAGGAAGAAAAAGGCACTTTCGAAGTACAAGAAGTGTGTATGCACACGACACTGGGAGCATTATGCCAGAGCCAGGAATAAGTTGAGACATCTAACTAGGCATTTTATGGCAGAATATGAGGAGAAGATAGCCTTTAGTATAAAGGAAAACCCTAAACGATTTTGGAGGTATGTGTCCAAGAAAGATAAGAACAGGCGATCAATACCATTCTTATTCAACGCTGAAGGGAAAAAGTTGGAAGACCCAGAAGCTATAGCAAACTTGCTTAACACTACCTTCGCTTCGAACTTCTCCTCAGACTCATCAGCTGAACCCTCATGTCCTGACCCCAGACATATCGAACATCTTATGCCGAAACTCATCATCACGACTGAAGAGGTTAAGAAAGACTATCAAAGCTGGACCCTAACAAAGCCAAAGGACCAGACGGCATCCATCCCAGGCTGCTCAAAGAAATCTCTGATATAGTCACCGAACCGCTCTGCTCCTTGTATAATCTGTCTTTGAAGACAAAGAAACTACCACCTGATTGGCGTACAGCAACAATAACTCCAATATTTAAGAACGGTTCCAGAAGCCAGCCAGAGAACTACCGGCCCATAAGCCTTACCTCAGTCGTTGCTAAGCTGATTGAAGGAATTGTCAATGATGCCGTTATAGCTCACATGACAAGGAATGGTCTCCTTTACAGCGGCCAACATGGCTTTAGAAAAGGAATGTCCATTGAAACGAACCTGATCCAAGCTTATGAATCAATCACTGAGGTTATCGAATCGGGATCCCCTGTAGACGTGTTCCTACTGGACCAGGCAAAAGCCTTCGATAAAATGTCCCACCGGTACCTGATGATTAAACTGTCAGCATATCACATTGATGTAGACGTAGCCCAGTGGATCCATAGCTTTCTGTCTGATAGAATCCAGATTGCTGCAGTCTACGACCACAACGGAAACCTCGTGTACTCGGCACCAGTAAATGTCAGAAGTGGTGTGCCACAGGGAACTAAGTTGGGCCCGACTTTATTCAACCTCTACATTAATGATGCTCCTGAGGTTGTCCAGAATCTGCTGGAACTATATGCAGACGATTCCAAACTCTTTGGACCTGCCGCTTCTGACGAAGACTGCAATGCCCTGCAACAAGACTTAACAAACCTCTGCCAATGGGCCTCAACTTGGACACTAGAGTTTAACCCAAGCAAATGTAAAGTTTTACATCTTGGACTGAACAACCCGTGCCATAGCTACCATATGTTGGACTCTACTGGTGCTATAACACCCATCCAAAGCGCAGAGGAAGAACGTGATCTCGGGGTAATCATAGATAATAAGCTGAAGTTCCATAGTCACTGCCGAACTCAAGCCGCAAAGGCAAACAAGATCCTAGGCCTAATCTAGCGATCAGTGACTAGTCGCCACCCCAGGGTCATTAAGAAGCTTTACACAGCCCTTGTCCGCCCTCATCTTGAGTTTGGGATGGCAGTTGCAAACCCCCACTTTAAATGCAATGCAGAGTTGCTTGAAAAAGTCCAGAGAAGAGCTACAAGGCTCCCATTTGCCAACCAACAAATCCCATATGAGCAACGCCTAGAAAAGCTTGATTTGCAAACTCTGACCTACCGTAGAAAAAGGGGGGACGTAATTTTGGCATATAAGTTGATGAATAGCAGTGTTATCAAGCCCATTCTCGAACAGGACCAGTCTAGCAGAGCGCGAGGTAACCCCATAAAACTCCGCCAAAGATTCAGCAGAAAGCGTGAGAAATACAACTTCTTCACCAATCGCGTTGTTCCGTTGTGGAATTCACTGAGCGATTCAACTGTTTCCGCAGCTTCAGTTAACAGCTTCAAGACTGGCGTTGACCATGACTGGAGGAACAAGCCATGGAGGACGCAGTGGGATGAGCCTGCATCCACCACTAGGGTCTATTAGTGTGTGATATTCAACTGTCCTGTATACGTGTAGGATGTGATGATCCACTAATGAATTGTGCAACGAACTCCTGTCAATACTACCTGGCGACATCTACAGGTTCCTGCAACCTTAGTCGCTAGAAGATGCGATTTAAGGTAATTTAAGGTAAAGCTTTTTCAGTGCCTCCTCTCGAACAAAAATCTACTTGTTAATGTATCAAGAAATAAATATGTATCTAGGGCTATACTTGGACCCATTAGGGGGATGGAGGGTAATAGTTATGGCGGTGACGGCAACAAGTACATTCGGAAAGAGTGAATCGAGTGGTATTACTGCTTTGTTATTCCTGTGTCTTATTTCAGAGAGCGGAAAGATACCAAAAGAATTTTTTTTTTACTTCAAATACAAACTTTGCAGAAAACCATGGATAGGCACAAGACCATATTCAGGATTTTTGTCCATGGGGGGGGGGGACAAAAAAAGTTTGAAAAATACATCAAAATTTGTTTACAGACCAATTTACTGACTCAAACTCTGACTCAATTCAGCAAAAATTCACAAAAACCCCGACTATCAGCACCCACAAATATCTTTCTAAGAGAAAACTTAGCCTACAAAAATTCTATTTGTGGGTAGGGGGAGCGAAGATATAGAAAAAGAATACAACATTTTTAATGGAAACAAGCCCATATCATATATCAGTGTTATATTTTTTATATAGTTTGAATATATTTTTTTTTTACTTTTTATGGTTTTATAAAAAGGAAACAAGCTAAAATATCTCCCATCACTAAATAAATTCTTCTATGTGCGTTTAAGGCCGTATACAGGATTTTTCTTCGAAGGAGAGGGGTTACAAAAGGATTTTTTTAGGGGGGGGGGCAAAAAACTTAAACGCATCAAAAATTTATTTCGTATTGATTTTTGTTACATTTTTGAGCAAGCTTTTCTTGGGGGGGGAGGTTCCAAACCCCCTAACCTCCCCTTGATGCAGTCTTGTGTACGTGTCTTTTCATATTCTTTACATTAAAAATGTTGCTGATCAGCTGTTTTTCTTTGTTTATTTAAAAACACCTGGGAACACTTTTAAAACGTTTAGTTAGTACAGTGCAAAACTGATGACTTTTCACAAGAAGGAAAAAATAATTAAGAAAGTTTTCATATGTCATGGATATAAGCAATACAGGGGAGGGGGTAGTCAATCCAAATGACCAGATGGCGCTTCTTGGTACTGTTTTAACATTATTTTATGTTGGTTTTATCTTTATTTTAACCAGCAGAGACTATTCAGCCTTGATCGGAAATCTTTAAGGAGTGGGGCAAGCCCCCTTATACGTTTCTGTTCGTTTTAAGTTTTGATATTGCTGCTTTAATATTATTTGTTGTATTATTTGTAATATTATTTGGTATAACATTATTTCACAGTCCTTTAACATCATATCTATATTTAAGCGTATATGACCTATTAAATAAAATAAAAAATATAAATATTCTCACCCCTTCTTACAGCATAGTGGTTGCAGTTAGGTGGTAAGTGTGTCTAAAAAGGAAAAGGGTATTAATACGAAACTTGTCACAAGTTGTCACATTTGCTAGCAATCGTAGTTGCAAATAGTCCAAGTTGCAAGTGGTCGCAGTCACAAGCAGTTCCGATCGCAATCACAAGTAGCTGCAGTCCCATTCAAAAGTAGTTAGAGCTAGTCAGAGTTTCAAGTATTTAGTGTCCCAGTCACAAGTAGGCGCCATTGCAACCGCAGCGGTAGTAGTCGTAGGGGCCCTAAAAGTTTCAAGTTAATACCCTTAGCCATCTCTGAGATATTTTCAATATGCCCTTTTGAGAACATATATGTACACAGTGTCTTTCTATTTGGTTCAGAATCCCCCTCAACATTCTCTAAAGTTTCGCATTAACACTGTAACACACTCATGGTCAATCATTCCCCCTTCTTAATGATCATTCCTATATATATATATATATATATATATAGTATATCATATATATATATGCAATTAGCATTGCATCATTTACAAGGCTTGTCCCGGGGAATATGGGTGGCATGGAATTTCCCGGAGGCATTGTCATTAAAGTTTTTAACTCTTTTGAACTTTAAACGTTCTCAAAGTTTTAACTTCATACCCTCAGCTGTTCCTGAGATATTGCTAATACGATTTTTTGACAACCAGTAGCCTATGCGCAAATTATTTTATTTTATTTGACATGCCTCTCAACACTTCCCAAAACTTTCACCATATAATGACAAGTGCCTTTTGGAGGCACTATAAACAATGGACAACTTACAGAATTTACAGCCTTTGCCCAGAGGCTTTGTGGAGTTATGTTATCCCCGGATGCATATTTATTTGACCTTTAGACTATTTTGAACAAAATGGCTATTTTTTCTTAATTGTGATCGAATATCTTTTGGGGAAGAGCAGCTAAAAAGGACGTTGAATGGGGGCTAGTTGCCTTCCGGTCACTTGTGACTCTTTAAATGGGCACTAGAACTTTCAACTTCCATTCGAATGAGTACCCTTTAAAGTTCTACAACCACTTCTTCCATATGAAGTTGCTCTTAGGAGCCACTTGGGGTAATTTGTCTGAATTCTTACATAGCAGATACAAAATAGTAACACATTTAAAGATTTTACAATACACTTTTAGTCCTACCAAAATGCAAATGTAATATTTATGTTACACCCAAACAGATAGTCTGCAGTAAGATGGGTGCTATCACCCCCTCCCCCCCTGAATCAGTATTACCGGTACTGAATAAAATATTCCCGGGAGTTCAAGTTCCTTTTACTCCTTGTATAAGGTCAGATTTTAATCCTCTAATTGCGGGTCATATTGCATGGAAGAAGTTGCCTGAATCAGCCCGAAGGTGTCACTTATCCGGTTTGTTAAAAAAAATTGTTAAAAGTTCTTTGGCTTCTTAGAAGTTATTTTTATCTATTTGTTTTTCTTATATACATTTTTATTATTTTATTCGAGTATATTTATCTACTTAATTAATTTAGTCTATTCAATCTATTTAGTTATGTTTCTGTAGTTTTTACTTTATTTATATTTTCCTTTCTTCTCTTTTATGCTCTTCTCTCTGTGAGGAAGTGATTATTTTAACTTCTTTACAGGCTAATAAGCCTTAGGGGGAATAGTAAAATGTAATATTGTATGTGTGTTTGTTTTATCTTAGTCATTTAGATTTAGTTATTCTACAAAATCTTTAGTTTCTAATCCAAGCCCTATCCAGGGGGGGGGGTTACCCGGTTTGAACCCCCCCCCCCCCCGAAATTTTGACCGAGTCGAAAATAAGTCGAAAATTCGTAAAACCTAGGTAAAAATCAGTTATAATTAGTCGAAAACTGAGTCAAAAATTAGTAAACCCCCCCCCCGAAAAAGTCAAAAATTAGTAAACTCCCCCCCCCCCCAAAAAAAAAAAAATCCTGGATCCGCCCTTGTCTCTAATAAACTAAAAAGTTCTGAGCCCCGTTATGTGATGTACTTAAGTACAGAAAATATTAGTTAACCAGCTTCCTCAATATCTCTCGAGATCCTCAAATCCGTATCCCTTAGTCATTCCTGGGATACCACAGATAAGAACATATAACAAACAAGGATAACTAAAGCATGATTTGATTTAGACAATTGATAAACAAAATACCTTTGAGAGTTCCGACGTGATACTCTTAAATTTTTTGAGATGTTTCAAAAAAATCCCATTGAACGATCTGGATATACACAACTTCTTTTGTTCAAATTGAATGAATACCAAGAAACATTCGATATATTATATTGTCTATATTTTGGAACCTCACTGAATAAAAACTTACCCCCTAAAAAAATCCCGCCTTAACCTAAAAGTTAAACTTAGGTTAAACTTAACCCCGCCCCCTAAAAATCCTGGATCCGCCCCTGAATTTTATGGGCAGGAGGGTACTATTTAGGAGGAATGATAATTTCCATCCAAAGAGAGAAAACATAAATCAAACGTTTAAAAACATTTTTTAAGACTGCGATTTCACTCCATTTTTTCAATACCGTATTTGAGGTGGCAGCCCCACTTTCCTTCTCAATACCTCGAGCTATCTCACTATCTATCTCACTATCTGTCTCAATACCTATAGGAACCTCACTATCTGTTATTATCTATTATGAGAAATAGAAACATTCAGCTCAAAATAAAATTGTTTTCAGTAAAGTGTAAATTGTTTTCAGTAAAGTGTTCTTTAGAAGGCATGGGGGTGTTAGCCCTGCTCATCTTAGTTTCTGCTCGTTTTGAGTTTGAATGAATAAATCTTATCTTAGTCATTGAAATTTGGTCACAAAATTGAGTTTTAGTGTTAAGTACACTTTCCCCACCTACAGAAAAATCCACCGGCTTTCCTCCATAATAGTTGATGCCTATTACCCCCCCCCCCCTATGTTTTGAAAAATTAGTTTAACTCTTCTTGATTTCCACTAACTGACGCCACTACACCTCTGGGTTTGCATCCCCTGTATTTGAAATCCTAAGAATTTTGTATGTATCTTGATAAACCACTTACCCCCCCCCTCCACTATTGAAATAACATTTACATTTATCGTGGCTTTATAATGCAAAAAGGAAAAAAAATGACTTTTTAAGCTAATATCAGTCAGTGCTTATCATCTAGCATATTTTAAAACGATTGACAGTTTTGTTGACATGAGTTTGCTTCCGTTTGGCCAAAACAACAAATATTTGACAAACTCAGTAGGGTTAGATTGAATTTTAGCTGCCATGTCTTTAGCCATAAGCAATCACTAAAGATTGCATAAGTAGAACAACAATTATGACATTTCACGGGCCTTTTGGCCCATACACCCCCCCCCCCCCCAAAAAAAAAAAAAACTGGATTTGTAGAGTTGTTCCTTTAATTTCTTATACTTTTAACACGTTTGCCTATTTTATGTGTTTTTGGTAGTGTGCCTCCCCCTCCTCTGTAACGCTGTGCTCTCTCTCAAATAAGTTACTGCTTACCTGCTCGTTTTTGCTTAAAAGGTAAAGACCCTTACAGCTAATTGCCAGGGGCTTTTCGTTGGAGAAAAACTGCTTTTTTAGACTATCTTCACGAAGTTTGTAGCATCCTAACGTATTAGAAAAAATAACTGCTCCGAAATTATCCTTCCTACATTCTGAAGTAATCAGGAAGCGAAATTCAAACACTTTTAAAATGAACTATAGAGGAGAAGCCCCGAATCGGCCAACCCGGCCTGATTTGAGTTAGTAAGTAATAGTAAATCGCATATACAATTTCGCATTAGAAAATCCCTAAAAAAAAATTTAGTTTTGGATTAAAATGTGTATTTTCTCGTGCATTCACTCTAATACTGTTTATTTTTCCTGACATTCTTGAGTTTTGAGGATCAGAACGGTATTTACGTGTATGTAAGAGATTGATATATGCAGGATAGATCAAAAATGAGAATGGAGCTCAAAAAGCAGTAGTCTATAAGCTATGAATTCTTTGACCCAAGGAGGAGAGTCTTAGCTCCCAAATGCCCCTCCTTCCCATTTGGGTCTATGGCAATATCCCGCTTTGATGGTCGATCAAACTCTAGGGCTTGAAAAACCTGTTTTTTCGAAAAAACAGGTTTTTCAAACCTGTTGAAGCTTCATTAAGAGATATGAAAAAGGAGGGTGTTTCAGGCCTGTTCCCTCCCAAAATCCTTATATCTTTACCAATTTCTATAATTTATTATATTTTCTTGATAATGTGCTATGACTTTTCTTGAGGTTATGTTCCCAAGTGTCCCTGTCAAGGCTTCATTTTTATGGAACATATTTTTCAACTGTAAAATCGTGAAATATCTCTAAGAAGGAACCGTCATTCAGCCTGAGACTTCAAAATTTGGATAGGTGATGATACAGTTTGGGACTAATATGCCAGTGGGGGCACAACGGATTGACCTCTGATGAGCAATACGGAGCCCAGGACTCAGCTTCAGCTGCTGGAGGGCTGATGCAAGGGCCTTTGTAATCAGGAAGAATCGTTAATCCATAGACTACAACATGGGAATAATACAGTCCCATTAAGGCTAGTGTCCCCGTGGGCAAGTTTTTTGGGATCTCATTTTTCTGTAGTCCTAAAGTTTTAAGGTTTTAGCCTAAGAACACAGCTTTGCTATCATATGACAGGTAGGGCTGCCACCTGTAGTACGAAAGTGCTACTTTAGCACTAATTCATCATGTGTAGCACTGTAGCACGTACTCAAGTGTTTCCACCTACAGCATTCAAGTACTATTTTAGCACTAGTACAGTCAATTTTTTTACTGTAGCACCGAACATCGCTTTATAGCACGCGAATTTTGGGCAATTGTAGCACTTTAGGAACTAGCCATTGTGGCAACCCTGGTGATAGCTGAGATTCAAATTTATCCCTCTATCGGATTTCATTTTTGATTTTTTTTTTTTTTAGATTGAAAAATATTTTCAAAATATTCCCAACTCGTTTGGGTCAGTGCTCGGCCTTCGCAGTTGGACGTCGTCTTTCGTGATCTATAATTATAAGCTGTTATGCAAGTGCAGGGAGTGGCGTAAATAGATCCTGACTATTTACATCCGTCGATCCTGACTATTTAGTGGTGTAATGAGATTACTCTGACTATACATAAAGCGAATAAACAAATAAAATAAAAATAAGGCACAAAATCAGATGGGGATAATTTTCACCCAGTTGATATACGAAGAACAAAGCAAGTACTTTGCAAAAACTTCCGCTAATTTATTTTCAATGCTTATATGTATTAAATAAAAAAAAAAGTTTTTCCACTGAGAACAAGGAGCAACACTAAAACTTAAAACGAACAGAAATTATTACCTATATGAGGAGGATTGCCCCCTCCTCAACACCTCGCTCTTCATGCTAAAGTTTTTCGGCACTTTCAAAAAAGTTAGTTATTGTTCTAATGAAACGACCCTTGTCTTTCAGGAGTCGTTTTTAAAGAATTGGGACAAAATTTGAACTTAAGCGTGAAGTGCAAGGCGTTGAGGAGGGGACAATCCCCCTCATATACGTAATAATTTATGTTCGTTTTTAAGTTTTAATGTTGCTCCTTACTCTCAGTTGAAGAAACGTGTTTTTTAATTTGATTTCTGATCGTTTTTTAAATAACGACAGGATATCTGGCTCCACGTCCACGGAAAATCCTCCTCCCCATGGAAATATCCTCTGGACAATTTAATCATGGCGAAAATTTACCCTGGACAATTACCCTTAGCATCTCCACTAGTAAAAGTAAGACATAAAGAAATTTTGCTGGGGGAATTCTGGCAAATTCCCCCAGTTTAAAATTTTCCCTGAAAAGTTCACCTCCTGGAAACTTCCCTCTCCATAGAAAATTCTCCCCATGCAAAGCCCCCCACCAGAAAATTGCCTTTCCATCAAGACCACACTGCCTTTCCATTATAAACAATAAGTAGAACAACAGGGGAATTTTTATACAAGTCAGTGGAACCCAACTTTAAATGAATATTTCGACCCTATATCCAAGGGCCGTCCTCAGCAAAACAAACGAAAAAGAAACAATATAAAAGAAACTCATATTACAATTCGATCATTAAAACTGAAAGAAGTTTTTTTAAATTTTCAGTCCTGGTTGAACTTCCTCGAAGTAATGATGCTAGAACTGTTTTGAAAATTAAAAAACAAAAAATTCAGTTTTAATTTTTCAGTTTTAGAGGTTTCAAGCTCCTATCTACAAAAATGTGGAATTTTGCATTTTTTGCCAGAAGAAAGATCACGGGTGCGTGTTTGTTTTATTTTTTTTTCCAGGGGTGATCATATCGACCCAGTGGTCCTAGAATATCGTGGGTGGGCTCTTTGGAACGGAAATTAAAATTTCTAGTGCCCTTTTTAAGTGACCAAAAAAATTGGAGGGTAACTAGGCCCCCTCCCACGCTCATTTTTTTCCCAAAGTCACCTGATCAAAATTTGTAGATAGCCATTTTGTTCAGCATGTTCGAAAATATTTTAAGTATGTCTTTTAGGATGACTTAATCCCCCGAAGTTCCCGGGAGGAGGGCTGAAAGTTATGAACTTTACCCAATGTTAACATATAGTATTGGTTATTGGGAAGTATACAGTACAGACGTTTTCGGGGGATATTTTTCCTGGTAGTGAGAGGGGAGGTCGGGCCGGGACGTAAGCAAGGAGGGGGCCTCCGGGCCCGCCCCCCCCAAAATCTCACGATTTTTTCATTTTCCCATAATTTTCTGATTTTTCTCACAGAATAATGGGTTTGAAGGGTTTGCCCCCCCCCCAAAACAAATTGCCCCTCCGAAACAAATTCCTGCATACATGCCTGGGGTCGGGGGTTATGTAGGAGAATCTGTCCACGAAGTAAGTTTTCATGGGGGAAGGGACATTGCTATGAAGGGGACGCCGGACTTCTCAGCATTATTTAAAAAAAAGTTCAGAAATTAAATATAAAAAAAAAAGTCTTTCAACTGCAACAGCAGCAACATCAAAAATTTAAACAAACAAAAAATATTACATATATGATTGGGTTCACCCCCTAGTAAATACCTCGCTCTTTAAGCCAAAGATTTTTTAAGTACTGTCATAAGATCTATTTATTCTAATTAACTGCCTTTGTGATTAATCGGTCATTTTTAAAGAATTGGATCAAAATTATCAGATCTTAAAAAAAGATCAGAAATTAAATATAAAAAAACAAGTTTTTCAACTGCAACAGTAGCAACATCAAAACTTTAAACTAACAGAAAATATTACATATATGATTTGGTTCACCCCCTAGTCAACACCTCACTCTTTAAGCCAGAGATTTTTTAGTACTTTCATAAGAGCTATTTATTCTAATTAACGGCCTTTGTGATTAAGCGGTCATTTTTAAAGAATTGGATCAAAATTCGAACTTTCGCTTAAAGAGCAAGGTATTGACTAGGGGGTGAACCCCCTAATATACGTATTAAAAATATATGAATATAGTTCGTTACGTAAGTTAATTCGTAAGTTACGCATATTTATTACTAATAAAAACGTTCGTAAATAAAATGAAACAAGTTTCGAGAAAGCCATTTAACCAAATAAAAGTAAATTAATATGAAAATTTTGTTTTAATTATTCATGTACGGTGAGCCAAGATCAAAACCTGCATTTATACAAAAACGTTCAAAACTTAAATAAAAAAAAAAAAAGTTTTTTTAACTGAAAGTAAGGAGCGACATTAAAACTTAAAACGAACAGAAATTATTCCGTATACGAAAGGGGCTTTCCCCTCCACAACGCCTCGCTCTTTACGCTAAAGTTTTTATTGTTTTAAAAATTAAAGTTGTGAGACAGAGTCAAACTTTAGCGTAAAGAGCGAGGCGTTGAGGAGAGGAAAGCCCCTTTCGTAGACGGAATAATTTCTGTTCGTTTTAAGTTTTAATGTCGCTCCTTACTTTCAGTTAAAAAAACTTATTTTTTTATTTAATATATATATATATATATATACATATATATATATATATATATATATATATATATATATATATATATATATATATATATATATATATATATATATATATATATATATATATATATATATTGATGAAAATATCGGTACTCTTCTATTAACCGGACTCTTTTTATATCTCAACTTGAGACACGTTGAAAAACCCGTTTTTACGGGATGATACAAGACACCACTGTAGAGAAATACAATGTATACTGTGGTTTTAATTGCGTATGCGATTTAAAGGGTTTTTTTTTTGGGGGGGGGGCACCTAGGTTAGGTTACGTAGTTAATATATGCTATGCTTTGCCCCCCCCCCCCCCCCCTAATGTATAAATATATAGCTCAAATTTGTTTCTAAACTATTATACAGTCATCTTATTTTATTTCATTAGCATTAACCAAACCAGCACTATATAAAAGAAGTCCGGTTAATAGAAGAGTACCAAAATATCTGCAAAACACATAAATATAATGACGCAATTGGTAGTTTTTTACACGAATTTAAATCGTAAAATATTTATTCAATGCCATTTTTGCAAATACATTTTTTTTCATGACATACTATTTTCGGTTTTTTTTCCAAAAATACTTTTAGATTTTAAGCCTCGTTTTCTTCTTCGTTACTTAAGGATTATCTGCAGGAGGTTTCAAGTTTCTAGCTTAAATCTCAATTACTGCCAACAGACTGACACTTGAGTTTAAGATAGCGAGTAGTTGGTTTACCAACTAAACACACTTCTAACTGACATGCTATATTTAGCAAGACATAATCTTAGAATCTGTGTCGTATTTTAACATCATAATTACGACATTTAATCATGAAAGGCTGTTTTCTCGACCTTTGTCTTCAATTGCCCCAGATTTGGTTCCCTCACAAAAGAATTAGATTTAACCTGAAAACACTTGAGAGTGATTTAGCAAGATCGAGAGATTTGTGTAATTCACTAAACAAGTGTTAGTTTGAGTTTTGACATTTTAGATGAACTGATTTGAAAAGTAAGTGCACTGCGATTGTTAAAGAGCGTGAGAATTAACAGAATAAAAAGATAGTCACGATTATGATGTAATGAAAAAAATATACAAATCTGTTACTCCTATAGCCGTGGTCGTACCTAGGGAGATGGGGAGGGGGGTTGCCAGTTCGACCCCCTCCCTAGAAAAAAATAAACAATTATATGAAATTTATAATCTTTAGCCAAAAAAAGATTAGTGCTGTCTTCCCACCAAAAAGGAATGCCTAACCCATCTCCATCCCCCCAATTAAATTAATGCGCTTGCTGCTTGCTACAATTTCATTCCGAATTACTACATGTCATCATTAAATATCTATGAGTTATTAGCATGGGCGTAGGGAGGGGGGCAGGGGGCAGCTGCCCCCCCCTAGACCTTCAAAATTACATTAGTTATGGCTGAAAAAGCAGATGGTTTGGGCAGTTGATAAAACTCCATCACACTATCGACTACCCCCCCCTAGACAATATGCTGCCTAATGCAGCCTACGCCCATGGTTATTAGGCCCCACATTGTGAGGTATCCCCCTATCTAAGAGATATATCTATGTGCCACGGTGAGTGTTCAAAGTGTAAAATACATTTTTCTGGTATTTTCATTGACAAATATCAAAGAAAATACAACATTACTCCATCCCCCATTATTTTGAAAAATATCTTTTTGTGTTTTCATTTAACAAAATATAAGAAAAACAGTCCTTGAATAGTCCACCTAATACAGGGTATTAACTTCATACTGCTCCAAAAACATTTTTGTCTTAATCTATTTTGTACTTACGTATTATACCGACCACAATGTTGTTCTTGATCTGTTTAAAACCGGTTTCTCTGTGTGAACTCGGAGATGATCAGCTTAGCCTGGATGAGATAAACTACATTACACGTATATTTTAATTAAATATTTAATATATAGAGTTGGTTAAGCTAGGTATTTAATATAATGCGTTCTGGGTGGCCTGCTTTCCATAATTCTCTGTTGTAGTTCCCACAATTTCTTTTCTTAAGTATTATGGGCACTGGTGCATTATACGGACATTTCTAAAAAGGCAAGTTTGGTTAATGCTAATGAAATAAAATAGGATGAATATATAATAGTTTAGAAACAAATTTGGGCGACATATTTGCACATTAGGGGGGGGGGGGTAAAGCATACCATATATTAAATATGTGAGCTAATTTAGCCTAGGTACCTTTTTTCCCCCTAAACCCCAAAAACAACAGTTTAAATATCGTAAACGCAATGAAAACTACTCTGGGCATTTCATTTCTCAATAGCGGTCTTTTGAAAATAACCAGTCTGGCGGGTTTCGCCTCTCATTAGTATATAAAAGTTTACGTTTATCACACTAGTTTTCATTATATTTTGGTATATTTCATTAGGATGAACCTAACTTCATATCTTAGGTGTGGTCGGCATAATGTGTAAGTACCATTTATTTTGTTTGTAATGTAGTGCTTCCCTGTAACATCAGCCATAAATTCCCATATAAAAGTCAAAGTCAGACCTTTAACTTTAGTTGCTTTCCGGTAAAGAGTGTAACCTCATGAAAAGTACCATTCAGTAATTCCTAAAAGGAAGTGACTGAATAGTCCGGGCTCTTTTCTCAAGTGACTCCTTTATGTTTCAGATGGACAATAGCCCTTCTTTCATACCGACGTCGCTACCACCCCATTCACTGGCATTGCTGTCACAAACCAACAGTTTAGCTGACGCTTTAAGAATACCCCGAGTTTTTCAGTCAACTCAGGTAGGAGGATAGTTTGTCATGTGATAGTAGATGAATGACTGATAGTCTTGAATGGAGTCTCTTTCGTGATTCAATAGTGGGGGCAGGGTAGTTTAATCATATTTGTGCTATTTGAGCTTTGGCGCTCGAATTGTGAGTGTAAATTAATTATTGTATTGTACCGGATTAATGACGCTTCTTGACTACCAATGTCCTCCTGTCGGCCCTGGGTACTGGTGCATTATGCGGGCACCGCTATATACTGTATGTGGAATGTCAAACGGGAAATGCTACAGTCAAACGGGAGAGATAATAAAATAGGATGAATATATAATAGTTTAGAAACAAATTTGGGCTATGTATTTGCACATTAGGGAGGGGGGTGTTGATAAAGCATAGCATATATTAAATACGTAACCTAACCTGGGTACCTCCCCCCCCAAACCCCAAAAAAACACAGTTTAAATATCGTAGACGCAATGAAAACCACGCTTTGGATTCCATTTCTCTATTGAAATACCCGTTTGGCGGGTTTCGTCTCTCGTTTCCTTCCGTTTGACATTCCACATACAGTATATAGCGGTGCCCCCATAATGCACCAGTACCCGGCCATGTAGTGTGTTGCTACAACTGAGCTCGAACTCTGGTCCTTGTATTACCAAGCTGAGATCAAACCCACTACGCCTCCACAGAGCTAGTGTAGATTAAATTATGTATTTAATCTATTTTTCAAATAACTAAGGGTAGATCTTGTTTACTTTGGCTTGATTTTTGTTTTCATTTGGGAGAAAAGAGCTAAATATTTACTAGCGGATGATAGCTCAGTATTTGCATGGAGAGCAGCTGAGAGAAACTCTATTTTTGAATTTTTCTATTTTAAAAGGAACACTTTATGAGTATTCAAATAACTAAATAACTAACCTTTTTTCAAATAACTAAGGGAGCAGCAAAGAGAATCTCCATTTTAGAATTTTTCTATTTAAAAAGAAAAACTTTATAATTATTCAAATAGCTAATCATTTTTCAAATAACTTAGGGTAAATCTTGTTTACTGTGGCTTGATTTTTATTTTCATTTGGGAGAAAAGAGCTAAATATTTACTAGCGGATGATAGCTCAGTATTTGCATGGAGAGCAGCTGAGAGAAACTCTATTTTTGAATTTTTCTTATTTTAAAAGGAAAACTTTATGAGTATTCAAATAACTAAATAACTAACCTTTTTTCAAATAACTAAGGGAGCAGCAAAGAGAATCTCCATTTTAGAATTTTTCTATTTAAAAAGAAAAACTTTATAATTATTCAAATAGCTAATCATTTTTCAAATAACTTAGGGTAAATCTTGTTTACTGTGGCTTGATTTTTATTTTCATTTGGGAGAAAAGAGCTAAATATGTACTAAGGGATGATAGCAGAATATTCGTATGGAGAGCAGCTGAGAGAAACTCCATTTTGGAATTTTATATTTAAAATTATTACTTTATGAGCCTCAATAAGGAGAGATTTGAACAGAAGAGGCTTGTTTCTTAGCACTCTTCAACTGAGGTATCTACTGTTTAAAGTCAAAAGGAAAAAATATGTTCACTTTATGATTTCTCATTATGGTTCATCCAGTGCTTAATATTATGATTAATATTTTTCTTGCATTGATATAGGATCATGATACAGGATAGTGCCATTCTCAATAGAGTTGCACAACATTAAAAGATACCGAAACGTCGATATTTCTTAACTCGGCAGTTGATTTTAAAAATATCATAAAGAACTATTACTCGTGAGAAATGCTAGTGAGAAAAATTAATTATGCTACGACTATATTAAAAAAAGTATAAATCTTAATGTGCAATTCGTGACCTCCCTCTCCTCATTACTTACGTGCCTGTGGAAGGCTGTCTAATATAGTACAATCGAGCTAAACCAATTTTTGGTTTATTTTCAGTTTAGCCACATTCCATTTGGAGGGTGGCTTTGCTCATTTCAGTCGTAGGGGTCAAAGTTTCTCTTTTAAGCGAAATATCACCAGGGGCTCAAACACCAGGTTCTTTACGAACAAACTTCACGAAATTGAATTTAAACATTCAATGCTTGAAAAATCTTTAGAAAAAACGAAAATATTGGTTTTCACTGTCCATTGGGTATATCTTTACATAGGATACATTTAATATTTTCTAGTTTTAGGGAATCAATACAGACCCCTTCTTTCTCTGGCTTCAGTACTAGCTGTGTTGTGGGACAATGAGATTTGTACTAGACCATAGACTAATGAATATATATATATATATATATATATATATATATATATATATATATATATATATATATATATATATATATATATATATATATATATATATATATATATATATATATATATATATATATATATATATATATATATCTTGAATACCACATTCAGAGGTAGCCCAAATATACGCACATGCCTTCAACCCTTCCACGCTTTATACTAAAGTTCAGCCTTTTTATCACAACACTTCTATTTTTGACTGAGATACCCTTTTAAAAATAAGAGGGAAGCTGTATATGAGTGAGCTGGAGATTTGAGGAGTCTTGATTGGGCATAATGACAGCTACAATGTAATATTACTTCAGCGTTCTCACCCTCCCAGCTATTTTTCAACTGGTAAACGAAAAATTAATCGAATGGACTAAAATTAATAAAAGCAATAAGAAACTTTAGCGTGAAGAGGGAGGTACTGTGGGGGGGGGGTGACTCCCCTCATATATGTAATAATTATAACTAAAGACGAATTTGTGATATTCCTAAACATTCGTCACAACCTTAATGGTGTCTACTTAATAATGAGACGAGTATAGACTTGCTTGGCAGATAAAAGCTCCCAGTACCCGGTTTTGCGGATACCCGGCGTCGCAAAGTATTGACAGAGCTAGTTTCCAGACACGGATCTATCAAGGAGGCAGACTTGTGCCTTTATAAAGAGGCGACCCACCACAATGTTAAGCGATTTCAGGTCCTAGAGGTCGCACAGAGATGGCGGTAATCGCATTTTGTAGCCCAAGCTCAAACTAAGAAACTTGCAAAATTTCATCCTCCTCCGACTTTATCTTCATGGGGTAAACTGGGCCGGAAGTTTCGACCCTCCCACCACAGCCCCCCTTTAACGTTGTCCGATTGGGCTGAAATTTGGAGGTTAAGCTTTCCTAGGGCCCGGGAGCTTATCCTCGAAATTTCAGCTCAATCCGATGACTCCTTCCATGTTTTCAAAATACCAAATATAGCCACTTAAAATTCATCATTTCTTTTTTTTCTTAGCCACGCCTACAGGCCACAGTTGGCAACTGATCCGGGTGAATGAGGACTCATTCGAAGCAGAATTCGGGCCTTTTGATATTTTGAGACCGAAAAAATTATCCCCCGAATTTACATTTACGAAAAACCTCGTTTTCCTATAATAGCCCATGTTAATTTTCCCCACCACAACCCCCCTTTAACGTTGTCTGATCGGGCTGAAATTTAGAGGATAAGCTTTCCTGGGGCCTGGGAACTTATCCTCGAAATTTCAGCTCAATCTGATCACTCCTGTTTTCCAAAAACCAAATATCAAGTTTTGTGGGAATTCGCTTTGCGAAAAAAGATTCCATTTACTAAAAAACAATTACAATTGTGTCTCATTAGTCCAGCGGTTGATACTTCAGACTGTCAGGCGGAAAACCCGGGTTCGATTCACCGTCAGAGCAAATTTTTTATTTACTGAATTTAAACTTTAAAAAGAAACTCAGTTTCTTTTTTAAATTATTTGAAAAAAATTACGTTTTCTAAAGAGTTAAAGAGGCTGAGTTACAAGGTCGACCCTTAAAACGTACAGGGATTAGGAGGCATAGTTGGGGGGCTGTTAAAGAGGCTGAGTCACAAGTTCGAACCTTAAAACGTACATGGATTAGGAGGCACCCTGTACGACGTGATTTGAGTATTCAGGAATTAAAAGCCTTAAAACAAGAATGTTCAAGAGCGGGCGGTTTGGGGCGCGGCAGCCCCCCAACTTTAACTCCTGACACGATCAGCTAACAGTTAGTCAAGCAATAATAAGTAATAAACTGTACAAAAACGTGCAGAAATTATTTGAAAAAAACTACGTTTTCTAAAGAGTTAAAGAGGCTGAGTTACAAGGTCGAACCTTAAAACGTACAGGGATTAGGAGGCACAGTTGGGGGGCTGCCGCCCCCAAACCCCCGCTTTCGCAGCCTTTAAATAAAAAAAAAGTTTTTTAAACTGAAAGTAAGGAGCGACATTAAATCTTAAAACGTACAGAAATTATTCCGTATATGAAAGAGGCTGTGCCCTCCTCAACGCCTCGCTCTTTACGCTAAAGTTTGACTCTGTCTCACAACTTTATTTTTTTAAACAATAAAAAACTTTAGCGCAAAGAGCGAGGCGTTGAGGAGGGCACAGCCTCTTTCATATACGGAATAATTTCTGTTCGTTTTAAGATTTAATGCCGCTCCTTACTTTCAGTTTAAAAAACTTTTTTTTTTATTTAAAGGCTGCGAAAACTGTGCCTCCTAATCCCTGTACGTTTTAAGGTTCGACCTTGTAACTCAGCCTCTTTAACTCTTTAGAAAACGTAGTTTTTTTCAAATATTTATACAATATAACGATATGCCACTATTTCTGATCAACTTTCCTGTTTTGGAAATAATTTTTCATCTCTTATTGAGATAACCTCTCAACCCCAAATAAGTCAGCGTAAAAAACGCTCAGAATGAGAGTTAGTCTAGAAGAAAAAATAAACTTAGTTCGATAGCTGGTATAAATAAGCCTATATTGATCAAAACAGGCCATTTTTAACTTGACTGTTTTTAACTGTTTGATTGTTGCCTTAAAATTGTTTTAATGTTGCCTGCAGTTTTAAGTTTTGCCTGAACGCTTTAAACAAGAGTTAGTCTAGAAGAAGAAAAATAAAATCTTAGTTCAGTGGCTAGTATAAATTATTGACCAAAACAGGCCATTGGAAGAAGGCTACGTCTTCTCAACTCTACTATGGTCTTTAACCTTTAGCTCCCAAGTTATGTTTTGCTTTCTGGAACTGTAAGGGCTGCTGTGTGTAACTCAGACAACTATCAAATGTAGCCATAAATTATCAAGCTGAAATAGTTTAGCTTTATGTTTAAAGAATCAGGAGATATACACCAGTAATCAAAAATTTTATATTTGAGCAATTTGTATAAAATTGTTTGGCAATGGATAACTTGCATTACATTTATTGCCACTAAAACACACTTGACTGCTGCTTAGTGCCATAAAATGACATCTCTCGCCTGCCTCGGTTACGTTTGCTGTATTAGGAATAATATTAAAAGTAAATTTATTATGACTATTAAACTAGCTACCAGGCATGGTTTTCTTTTCTGAAAGAAATAAAATATCTTCCTAATACGCGTATTCATATTTTCCCAGGGCCCACAATTCTTGTACAATCATTTCTTACTGGCCAAAGAGCCTGTTGGACGATAGGTATGAAAAAAGAATAACTCTTTTGGGAACCAGAAAAAATTGTCCCCTTCCCCCAAACACAAAATTTCAAGTCCCCATACATCCTTCGGGAAAACTGTTGCCTGAAAGTTTTAGCTAGACCTCCCAGCCACAAGACAATACCAAGTTCTGTACAAAATACAATCTCTATAATGCAAAATACTCGCTTGCTTTTAGGGTTAAGACATAAAAAACGTATACTCTCTTGTGAGGATTGAACACCTACCGGCGCTTCGGGTTTCATTGTTGTTATTTTGGAGACGATTTACATACTTGTAATCGGTAAATCACGTGACTTTTTTCAATTTAGTCATTGGTTGGGAGATACGGACACTTACCAATTATACAAAGTAAGAAACTCTCGTAACGCCTCAGCAAAGGCTATAAACAGGCAGTAAACAGGTTTTGCTATTTGTTTAAACTCAATACCATTTTGAGGAATCTTTCATGCCTTTAAAGTAGGAAGGGAATGAAATTAGGAGCTTTGGGAAAAATGACTTCATCAAATAAATAGAGATAATAGCATATTTAAATTTATATTAAATAAAAACTCTCGGCTCTCAACCATATGCCATATACAGCAGAGGGGAAGAAGCAAAAAAAGACATGCAAACTGAATTTTATAATAAACAAATTAAAACAGAACTTAGAAAAATAACAAATAATACCTTGTGTGTGACAAGCGATGTATCGGGTAAGGGTATTAACGATCGCTCACTTTCATTCTGTTGTTTAGAGATAGGACTTTTCTCAGAAAGAGAAAGGTGGGTCAAAGTTGTAGAATCAGTCTTTTTAATACCTTATTTTGGAAACAATATTCTGATTTCGACTATCAGAGACGTATCAGGTTTTTTTTTTGGGGGGGGGGGGGGTACAAGAGCATTTTTTCGGGGGGGGGGGAGGGGAGGTATTGAAAACTTTAAACAACGCATCAAAGATTGGTTTAAATTCATTTTTTTTTACGTTTTTGCGAGTCGGACAAACATTTCGGGGGAACCCCCCTGGATACGGCCTTTTCGACAATTGTTCGTTAGTTTTTATCTAAAAGGAGTCTGCAGCCCTTTTGCCACGTCCTTGAGGCTCGTTGCTAGTTATCACAGATCCAACCAAGAGACTTAGGGTGTGATGAGAGGTTGATTAGGGTGTGATAAGAGGTTGATTAGGGTTTGATTAGGGCATAAGAGAGGTTGAACCCATCTGACAATGAGACTTCTTTCATTGAAAGTGGTAGTAGTAGTGGTTACATGTTGACCTTTAACTAAGAATTATTATTCTTAAACCCCAGGTGGCCTTTACACTACGACGGGTTCTTCTTTCTATGCAACAAGTTGATCAAAATAATTTTTCACAGTGTCAAAGGGTTTGTGCAACTTGGCATAGCGTAACTAATTTCTTACCTTCTGTCTGGACAGAAACAAACATCAATTCAAAAAGCAAATATAAAGGGATTTTTTGGGGGGACGGAAGCGGGGTCGTAAAATTTGAAAAAAAATAAAAATACTAATGGTATCTGAAATATAAGAGATTGAAAGACAAATCACAAAATATCTCAGTGTGATCACAGACGTAGATAGGGTAGAAGGTTGAACGGTTGGAAAGTACACCCCCCATCCCCACCCCAGGAATCCCATTATTATACTAGGAATTATCTTAAAGGTGAATGTAAAGCTAATTCCTGATTATGGCAGTATATTTATCTAGATGATTGGTTACCTCCCGCCTCCAGTCAGGGAAAAGCTCCGAACACGCAGATGAATATGTTGCGGAAATTAAACTAATTGGGTCTGATATAATTATCAGATTATTGACAATTTATTTCTACAGATTTTTTTACTGTGTTATAATAGTTAGACATCGAATTAATAATTTCAACAAGACTAGCGGCAGATAAAGTGGCAAAGAACACGTATTTCTGGTAAATACTATTAAGCAAGGATATGGAGTCCAGAAATTTTCACTATACCGAATCCAACTCCGAATGCGAGTCCATTCAGCAAAAATTTACTACAACTCCGACTTAGCGATTCCAACTTCACAGCCCTGTTTTAAAACTTAATTTAACTAGATTTTTTAAGTTATGCCGACTCTTAACTCCGATTCCAGACATCCAGACAAAGAATTTTGTATAGGAATTCTGGTAAATTCCCCCAGTTTAAAATTCCCCCTAAAAAGTTCACCCCTCGGAAATTTCCCTCCCCATGGAAAATTTTTCCCATAGAAAATCTTCAAAGATGAAAATTCACTCCCCCCCCCTCCAGCCGAAAATGTATACAAACTTCAAAATAACAAATACTATAAGTAAATAATGGGCTAATTTTATAGCTTAAAGACCTTCTCCTAGAAACTGTGGCGGGGGGGGGGGGTCTTGCTATCTCCAAAGGCATTGATTTTAGATCTTTCAACTATGTTGAACAAAATGGCTATCTCAAAATTTTGATCGGACAATTTTGGGGGAAAAGGGGGTGTGGGAGGCGGGCTAGTTGCCCTCCAATCGTTTTGGTCACTTTAAAGGGGCACTAGAACTTTCAATTTCCGTTCTACTGAACCCTTTCCCGATGTTCTAGGACCATTGGCTCGATACGATCACCCATGGAAAAATAAAATAAACGCGCATCCGTGATCTTTCTTCTAGCAATAATTAAAAAATTCCATATTTGTTCAGATAGGAGCTTCGAACCTTTACAGTAGGATTCTCTGATACATTGAATCTGATAGTGTTATTTTCATTAAGATTCTTTGACTTTTAGGGGATGTTTCCCCTTTTTTTTTGAAAATCCGACAAATTTTCTCAGGCTCGTAAACTTTGATTGGTAACATTAAACTGATGGGTAAATCCTATGTATTTGGAATCAGAATAATAAGCCAATTCTTTTGGTATATCTTCTGATATCAAAATTCCGTTTCTTAGAATTTCGGTTACTATTGAGCTGCGTCGCTCCTTCATTACCACGAACTGTTTGAAAATAACTTGGTGTCATGATCATGATATTTTTTAGACTTTGAGATGCTGTAGATGCAGCTTTAAGAGGAGGACAGTGCGGCCTTTGGAATGGACGCGGAAGTGTCAAAATTTTGTCTCTCAAATTAATAATAGAGAAATGCCTCTTTAGTCCTCACTCAGTTTTATAGATCATGAACAAGGATTTGATGTAGCCGCTTGAAGAGCTTTAGTGAAGTTCCTATCCTTGGGTGGCGTACCAGATAAATACGTTAAAGGGATTAGTGTTAATACGTACGATAACAATATTGCTGCAGATTAATTTGGAAATGGGGTTAGTAGTTGGTTTTGTATTGAATCTGGAGTTAAGCAGGATTGCGTTCCATCCCCATTTATATGGATCAATTTGATGGACTTATCCTATGCAGCACGGCAAAGGCTATGGGAAAACATGGAATACAATGAAAAAGCAAACTCTCCTAGACTTTGATCATGAAAAAGATTTGACTTTCCTACTTGAAAATTCTAGCAAAATGAATAATTGTTTTAAGTTTTGAGAGTTCAGGGTGCAACAATAGGTTTGAAAATTAATATTAAGAAGACTGCTGCTTAGACTAGGAATAAATGAAGGTGAAGAGCAAGAGCGGATCCAGGATTTTTGTTCGGGGGGGGGGGGGGTTACCCGATTTTGCCCCTTCTTTACAGGTATTTTCGTCTTTACAGGTATTTATTAGACTTATTTTCGACTCGGTCAAAAATTTTGAGGGAGGAGTCAAACCGGATACCCCCCCCCCTGGATACGGCCTTGGTGAAGAGGTAATTCTGGGTAACGAAAAGCTCCATCAATTGCGCAGCTTAAATTACGTGAGCAGTATTATCAGTATGGTCGATTCAGTGAAGATGTGAATAGCCAAGGCTCAGGTTGTTTTTTCCACAGTAAAAAAAGTAATAGAATAAAAGAATAAAAGTAAATAGGACGATAAGACTGCAAACTAAGATTTGCATATTGGAAGCTACGGTGACGACAGCCGTCAAGTAAGATCTGAAAGGTGGGCGCTTGGGAAGATTGATGAGGATTTGTTAGATGTTTTCCAGAAGAACTATCTATGAATAGTTTCGGGTACCCGTTTGACTTAACATGTTTCAAACAGTAACCTGTACGAAAAATGTGGTTCCATCCCGCTTTCTAGGTAAGGCCTATAATGAGAGAAAGGTTGAGATGGCTAGGACAAGTTTTGCAGATAAAAGATGATAGATTGACAAAGATCGTCCTTGTCGACCCAACATCTAGGGCCAAACGAAAAGCAAGTCGTCTGCGAATGGAGCCGGAAGAGATCATAAGGAAGGATTTGAAGGAAATTGGGACTTCTTGGGAGAGTGTAAAGAGGAAAGCTTTGGATAGATTTATATGGAGGAGGAGTGCCCGCAGCTTATTGGCATCAGGTGGCTTGGTGCTGCAGTGAGCTGCTAGTAATAACAGTCCAGTAATAAGGTACCAGAGAGATTATGAACTTGAAACTCTCCCTTCCCCTCCCAAAAGGTGAAATATTGCATTCAAAGCACATTTTTTCTTAGTAGTTTCTAAAAAAAGGCAAACTTGTCCCCTAACTATCTCGCTACAAGACTCGGTCCACTCCCTGAATGAGAATTTCCTGTAAAACTCCCTGAATTCATGATGTAACATTGTAAGAAGTATTGCATGTAACATAATAAAAATACTTTTTAAAAAGTACTCCAAGCCATACAAGCAAAGTATGGCTTGAAGAGTTTATAGATTGGAGAATTTCTCTCCTATTGATACATCTGTGCCATTGTTTCTGTGTGAGCCAAAACTAATAACAATTTGGGACGATTGTTTGTCGCAGGCTATATTCATTGATATCCCCGGTATTCTGATAACTTGGGCCTGTCAATTTTTATCATACTGTACTATCGCTCTCTTTATATCCTGTATGATGTGTTCACTATATTTCGTGAAGCTGATCCAATTTTTTCGGCTTCGCCAAATAGTTGCTCCACCTACCACTGTGTGCGCAAAACACAAGATTGATCCATTGATATAATAATGCAAATCCTGAAATCGGAGTATGGCGCATTCCTAGCTATGTCCATGGTTGGATATACTGGGTTTAAGTATTCTTGCTCAAAATTATAAATAGTTTGCACATCTGTTGTGCATCTTTCGTTAATTCGCTTGTTCCCTTTTTCATTTCTTTATTTAATGCCTCATCTTTCCTATGCTGCTGTCAGGGTTGTATCCATGATTTTTTTTTCCGTTTTTTGGGGGGGAGGGGGAGGGGGGCTAAAAAGAACTTTTTCGAAGAGGGGGTTTACAAAAAAAAAAATAAAAAGCGCATCAAAATTCGTTTATATTTTGTTACGTATTTACGAGTCTGGCAAACATTTCGTAGGGGGAGGGGGTTAAAATTCACTAACTCTCCCTAGATACAACCTTGGCTCCTGTAGACGGAATTGTAAAAATTTCCCAGAAATATAGAAACATCTATAAGGGATATTTTCTTTTTACAAATATGAAACCTTTCAGGTTGGCGACGGCAAAGAAATGCAACATCACCCATATCCCTTTTCTGTGCGGCAAGACTACCCAGGGATAATGTCTCCTGTGTCACATACGTTTTTCCCCCATTTTCTTGATCCTCGGATTCAGTTAAACAGTGCTTTTCGTCCTCTTACGAACGGAGAAGATTCTATGAAAATGTTCCCACATTTTGCTATTCCATCTGGGACTGCCATGAAGAAGCCAGAGTTTTTCAGTAGCCGATTTGCTGGACAATTCCCCTTTTTTGGTGCGACACAATTGCCGCCAGGAATGTCTCCGCGAGAGATGCCTTCGCCGCAAGAAGACGACCGAAGTGCAGGCACTCCTTCTTCTGATGGCGGAACTGAAAGATCAAGCCCCGATGAGACAAGAAAGAGAGGTAAGTCAAAATATAAATACAGATTTAACTGAGTTGAAAATAAATCTCAATTAAGGGGCAGGGTATGTATTCCCACAGATTTCCCCCTCCCCTTAGATACTGAAAAATACATTTTCCACATCCATAAATTTTCCTGAATTAACGCCAATAATTTCGGGACTAAGCCCTTAAAAACAAAGCGATACTCTTTTACTGAACGGACTCTTTTATATACGGCAATGCAAACCAGTCACCAAATAGACCGAGACGGGCGATGAAAAACAGGTTTCCGCTGCCTTCTGGTTTATAAACAAAGACAAGAACTGTATTTAAGCTTTTGTTTTTGGGGTTTAGGGGGGGGGAGGTACCTAGGTTAGGCTACGTATTTAATATATACTATGCTTTGCCCCCCCCCTTAATATGCAAACATATAGCCAAAATTTGCTTCTAAACCACTATATATTCATCTTATTTTATTTCATTAGCATTAACCAAACTAGAGCACTCTATAAAAGAGTCCGTTTAGTAAAAGAGTACCAATAAAGCTTATTGGAGACAGAAATGCAAAATTAGAAAAATATAGCAGAGCCAATGGTTTTTCTACATTAAAAAAAAAATGAAGATACCAAAAGAAGGTATGTTAAAATTCTTGGGGGGGGGGAGTAATTTTTTCTATGATGAATACTAGAAAAAATCTCTCCCCCCCCCCTCCATCTCGAGTGGCTGCCCCTAAATTCAGAGATAGGATGAAAAGCATAGTTCTGTCACATAGTTTTCCCACTATGGTCGGTAGGCTATTAGTAAATCTAGTGGTTATCCATCTGTCGAACAGTGTATAACAGCTCTGTCGACTTGTTCATTGACTTTGTTTCAACTAAACATGGCTTAAGTCTTGTTGCCATTTGACAGGCTACAGACATGACGGAAAAATAACAAAACATTACCGACATAACTGAAAGCTATTCAATTTATGAACATGAAGAAAATAGGATTTTCTTCATTGATTTGTTTGACGTTTTGTCCTTAAATGTCAAGCAAGTTTACTTTAAGGGGTTTCAGGGGTAAGTAAGCGACTAGTCTGAGATGCATAGAAGAAGTGTCATAAGTCACACTGCCTTTCTATGACGAACAAATAAACCTTCAAATTAGGATAAGTCTATTTATTAGACAGTGAAAACAGATACAAAAGTCTGGGTATCTCGATCACATGTATAGCGATCGTCATCAGTAGAAATACTAAAGCATTAGTATTTCTGCTTAATTTTATTGTATTGGTATTTCTGCTTATAGATGATCCATAATCGTTGGTGAGCTTAATGTCACACTTGTCCTATAGAATTGGAAAATAGAAATGGTTAAAACGTGATTTGAAAAGCCTATGTGAAAATAATTTATTTCACTTCAGTAGTAATGTCAACGGAGTTTCTACTAGCACTGTGTCTATGTGTTTTAGCTTATGACAAATTCGTCATGCACATTAGGAAACCGTATTTCGTCAGTCGGGTATCAAAAAGTCACATCTTAATTGTAAATTTTCAGAAGAGCAACAAAAAAACCTCAACTTTTTTTATTTCCCCTCTGATAACCGTAAAATAAAAATGGGTTGATATGTATTGATTTTACATATCAATCCTTCTTGTTTTACGGTTATCAGAGCGAAAATAAAAAAGTCGTGCTTTGTTTTTTTTGCTTTTCTGAAAATTTACAATTATCGAGATACAAAATTTTGATGCAGAACTGACTATTTCTGGGCTTCTATACCTTTTCAAAAATCAATCTACCCTTGAATCGTTACTACAGAGGGTCAATCGCAAAGGTTACGCTTCAAAGTTAAACATTGCCTTTCTCATCAATTTATGCACGAGATACATTATTGATGCTGTAGTCGTGCGTAATGTTGTTTTTATCGCCTGTTTTGGCTTAAGTATAGTACTAACAAGTCGTAACATTAAATCTGCTTACAAGTCTTGCAATTTACGCTCTGTCGCAAATGCAAAAATGACAAAAGTCGGTCAGTTGAGGAAAACGAGTTAACTTTCCTACTTTTCAGTCCATTTTGAAAACAAATTAATAATTCATTCTTTATTTATTTATTATTTCCAACTTTTTAGTCTCCTCTAAGACTAAAAAGTCTTTAGTCTTCTCAAAGAAAAAAATTTGTCTTATCTAAGATTCGAACCAGTTACTACACGCACAGGCGATTTTTCTTACTGGTGCAGATAATCGTTACTCTTGCGCTTCAAAGTTAAACATTGCCCGTCTCATCAATTTATGCACGAGATACATTATTGGTGCTCTAGTCGTGCGTAATGTTGTTTTTATCGCCTGTTTTGGCTTAAGCATAGCACTAACAAGTCTTAACATTAAATCTGCTTACAAGTCATGCGATTTACGCTCTGTCGCCTAAATTTTTAATTTCTCCTTGCCAAGCAGCACGGATCCGGATTATTTTGAAAATATTTGTCAGTAAAACAGATAACTTCTTTGAGCTTATTGGTTAACTTGTTTTGAACAATCTCCTGCTTCAGATAAAAACAATTTAGAAAACTTTGATATGAAGTACGGTGGAGCCAAAGGGAACACTTCCATAGAAACAGTTCCAGAGTATTTCTAAGAACGGTAGCCTTATTATGCAGGGCAAATAAGATTAAATGAATATTTTTGTTTTTCTCCCAAGCTTTTATAGGGTCATCATCATTTAGGGTCATGATTATAGGGTTACATAAAGACATATAGGGTCTTTATAGGATCATGGTTAAAATATGTAAACATAACTGCATCTTAGCGGCCGGGGTCTTATGCATCTTATCGAAGGACCGCCCTCTCTCACCTAGTGTGCCATTTTTCATGTAACGTGTGCGCAAAAACTCCCGCCACTGTTTAGCTCCTTGCACCACACGTAGTGCACTTCCAGGGGCGAATCTCCAGCAGTTTATTGGGGGGGGGCAAGAGGGGTCTATATCCGGATAGTCAAGGGGCATGGGATATATAATAATATTTTTCTAAACATTATTGAGGGGGCACCTGTCCCCCTTACCCCTCCCACTAAACAACGCTCCTGTACACTTTGATTATACGTGTCACGTGCCGCATGGTGTGTATAAGCTTTATTAAAGTGGGTAATTCCTCGTTAGTTCCTAGTTTTCCTCCTATTCGTTCTATACTAGGCCCAATTCATTAATAAAGATTTGAGGTGAAAATAGGTGAATTATATTTATTTTGCTCTGGTTCTAAATATGCAATACGGTACCAGAAATAATTTTCGGTACGGTACGGTAAGAATCCAGAAACACGCGGGAAAGTCTGCATCGCGAAAGACCGAGATGCTTAATGAATAACAGGTTTCCGCTAGATGTGAGGTATTGCTCACTCCGTAAAAAAGATGGGGTTGAAGGGGCAAAAAAAGGTACCTTGGTTAGGTTAGTTTACGTATTTAATATCTGTTATGTTTTACCCCCCCCCCTAATGCGCCCAATTTTGTTCATAAACTATTATATTTTCATTCTATTTTATGTCATTAGCATTAACAAAACTTCACTTCTCGCGTGTTTCTGGATTCTTAACACGTACTTAATTTTCAAATGCAGAGTAATTTTTATTGAAAATTGTTGACGAAAAGTTAAGTCGCTTGATTATCGCAGGAAAATAGAAATTCCTCCAGAGAAGGGATTCTCATTAGACTCATTGAATTGAGTCTATAGTGACTTTTACATTTAACTACATCTGAATGTAAAGAGTTGCTTAATTCTTTACACACGATAGCCCACAGCCATATTTTGAAACTCTTATGCCAAACAGTAATAGTCATTTCTTGCTATGGAGTCCTAACTCCATAATATTTCACAATTCCTCTGATGGGTTTACAGTGAAACATCGACCACAAAAAAAACGGGCAAGGCACGTGTGACTGGGAATTGTTTTTTTTTTTTTCACCTCAAATAGCACTTCAAAATTAATAATAGCAGTTCAAATTGCATGGGGTCAGGAGGAGAGGACTTAGAGGAGTTTCAACCCTTTAAAATATAGGGTTGCCGGTGTTTACCCCCGGTGATTAACCCCCCCCCCCACACACACACACACTGGAAAATACCCCCCGCGGAAGATATCTCCCATGGAAAATACCCCCCGGAAAATACTTCCCCCTACGGAAAATACCCCCGTGGAAAATAAGACTTTCTAAATTTGAGAATTTTATTTGAGTTTTTTAAATTTCCGTAGGGGGAAGGAATTTTGGTATGCTACTTATGTATTATGCGCCACTCATTCAAGTTTGCGTTGCATAAAATTCGAGAACACACCGGTTTTTTCGTTTAGTTTCTTCGTTACGTTAGTTTAGAAATAAATTTGGGCTATATATTTGCACATTAGGAGGGGGTAAAGTATAGTGGGTCTACAACTCAGCCATGAACGCAGTAAAATAACAAATGAAAGGCACAAATAGCATAAACTTTGATCAGCGATCATCATAAAACACATAAATGAAACACTACATTAACCTATTAATAGTAGGCCTACTTAATGCTTGGAAAAACGGTCATTGAAAAAAAAAACAAAAAAAAATATTCAACTCTCGGAAAAAAACACTTAAATGAAAAATTACATTCAATTTATATTGAGATTTTTTTTTTTTTAGTAAACAAAATTTCCAGATACTTCGCTATTCTTCTGTAATTTTTTAGTGGTCATTTACCCAGAAAGAATTGTTTTCTGACTTCAAACTATCCAAATACTTTACCCCCCCCCCTATGTGCAAATATATAGCCCAAATTATATATTTCCAATATTCTATCACTTTTCTTTGTCTTGTCTTACGCTAAGCTGAAAAAAAAAAACTAACGATGAAACCGGTTTTGTTCTAGAGTCTTACACAGCGTAAATTTGAGTGAGTTGCCCATTATACACAAGTAACAAAACTTCTTTCCTCTACGGAAATAAAAAAAAAAAAAATTCTCAAATTTGGAAAGCCTTATTTTCCCTGGGGGGGGGTGTTTTCCGCGGGGTGTATTTTCCGGGGGGGGGTAAATGCATAGAGCCAAAATAAAGATAAGCTAAGAACACTATGTTAAATTCAGGATGAGTAAGGAGTCGTGTGTTGCACACGATGTGTGTGACTTCAGTCGGTTATCACCACATCAGCGCAGTTGACAAAAGTAGTCCACTGATGCGGAGACAAAACTAAGCTAACTAGAAAGAGTATATGTATTTTTTTGGTACTTATTAAGAATCCAGAAACACGTGATCGAGAAGTGAAGTCTCGTTAATGCTAATAAAATAAAACAAAAAAGGATGAAAATATAATAGTTTATGAACAAAATTGGGCTATATATTTGCACATTTGGTAAATCATAACATATATTAAATGCACAACCTAACCTAGGCACCTCTTTTTACCCCTTCAACCCCAAAAAACTAAAGTTTACCGAGTGACCGGTACCTCATTTTTCACCGAGTGAGCAGTACCTCACAAGGCAGCGGAAAATTGTCTTTCATTAGGATTTCATTTGATTTTAGACATGGTTCTTCGCGTGTTTTCTAGATTCTTAATAAGTACTATTTTTTTTTAAGATACTAATGCAGACCAAGATTGACCTTTGAAATAACGATAAAAACAGGGCTTTCTGTCAATAGAGGTATGCTACTGCCACCACCTTCAACCACTGTGGCTGTAACTTCAACAACCTAACTAAACTGCTGAAAATATTAGTTGTTTAATCATATTAGTGTGTACATGCAGATATGTGTTAATTCTTGTAAAAATTTACATAAAAGGTTCTCTGTGCATTTTCTAAGTTGCAACGAGTGGCAGAACCCAAAACTTGTTCGGAATCTTCTTGTAAATATATTGCTATATTCACAAATCTCTGTTTCTTTTCCTGTCCGAGAAACATTTGCATGCGTTGCGTCACATTCGTTGTGTCACAATAGTTTTTTTTTTTTTTTTGGGGGGGGGGGTCTCAAGGGTTTATTTTACTTCCAGAAGATTTCTTGCCTTGCGACAACTTCCCTGTCCTAAGAACGTCAAATTCTTACCAAGTCGAAGTCGGAGAAAAGTGTGTATCAGTTGTTTCATGTTCATAATGAATCATTACGAATATCTGTCCTTAGAGTCCTTATCATTGATATTCACCAACTGATATGTTCCGGACTTCTGATAGCCAAACATTTTTAAGACATCGAATTATGGAATGCTGAATTTTTTAAATGACATTGAAACAGATATGGCAAACAGGATAAATGATTTTAAGTTTGCTTCTGTTTTTTAAGCCGGAGAAAAGTGCATTTGTGGCGTCATATCCGTCACGAAACACTGTGAGTTCTGCATTTTCGTTTTGAGTTTTGATATTTACCCAAAGCGCTCTGGACCTCTGACAACTTTATATTCCTAAGAAAATCGTTTTCTTTTAATGTCGACTTTGTTCAAATGAAGTTGAAACAGCTGTGCCAAATATGGCAAATTTTTTAGTTTGATGAAAGTGTGCATTCTTTACGTCATTTTCATTATAGATACTAATGACCTTATCTTAGTTCCGCCTGTGCCTCCTAAGGCACCCAGGGCACCAAGGAGGAGCCACTAATCTTCCCTCTGGTTTTCTGCTTCAGTGATGTCCTCTCATTCTGGTAGAACGGAGGTGTGCAGGTTGCGTAGACCCTTTTGATAGGTCCGGCGCAGTGTGTTTTTGGGTCTTTCCCAGTTAGGATTTGCTGGCGGTTGCCAGTGTAAAGCGGCTTTTGGGAGTCTAAAATTTGTCACTACCCGAAGTGCTTTTGACACATGAAAACTTCATAGTCATAAGAACTCAGTCAAGTTCTTAAAAAGAAATTGGAATAACTGGAGCAATTTTCTTTTTTCTTCATTCACAAAAATTTACGAATTATTCGAAATAATTAAACGCTGTCATGTTGTATGAACAAATTTATACATCCAAGGCATTTAGTCATAGAACCTGTTAATAAACAGGGTTTCAAACAGAATTACATCAAAAATGATTTACATCATTCGTTTTTTTATTGCCAAACCATTTATTCAAATTTGACTGTATTACTGACAGGCGTTTTATACATTAGTCACGGATTTATAGCAAACCGAATAGTCGGAAGGTAAACTTTTGACAAAAAGGTCTCATTGTAGTATATGGTGATTCTTACAAGCCGCGACAAAGGCGGTTGGGTCCTGTAATGGAAATCCTTAATAATCCGATGGTTCTTTAGCATTTTATTGTTCAACTTACTATTCAAAGATGGAGGTAGTGTATATCCTAAGTACTGGAACGCGGTTTTTATGAGTTTTTTTTCCTAAAGAGAATTCGAAAACTATCAAATTTCTCTAACTTTATTTGTACCTGTCTTCAAAGGCACCCACAGGGGAGGACAGGAAGGAATAATTCCTCGTCCTCACTCCTACCCTAGAATACTAAAATACATAGAAAGTACTAAATCTGAGGCTTTTCTGGCAACAATTCTAGCTTTACCTGGAGCACCATAAGGAGGGAGGGGGCTATCGCCTCCCTAGAATTATTATCGCGCTAGATTTTGGAAATTATCCATTTTTCGGTATTAACATTGAAAATAATAGAAAAAATAGCGTAAATAAAATATGATTTGGTTTTAAAACCAATTTACTGTTAAACATTCATATTCAACTTACAACAAAACCTGAACAGCAGTTTGTTGTGTTCTATAGACACAATGGCTTTTAATTCACTTCCTATAAAAAGTAAATTTTATTCAATTTATTTGTAATTTACATTATTTTAAGGGCTGTAGCCTATTTACTATAAATAAAGATACCATAACGAAATATAACCTTATTTAAATGCATTGTTAAATATGACTAAAAATAGTATTAAACATTTCAAACATACTTATGATTTATTGAAATTGGGACAGCATCTTGAGGCTCACTGCGCATGAGCCATAATTTTTGACATAACCGGTTTAAAGAGCTTGCACCCTTCTAGTACAGAAAAGTCAGGACTTTGACATTTTATTGAGGATAAAATATATTTTTTGGTGGGGTTCAGAGCTTCGAGGAAGTGTGGGACTGTACTTTATTCCGGATTAAAAACTGTATTTTATCGTATTTTCTACATTGTTTTGTATTTTAACTGCGCAAATAAGTTTGTAAATTTCAAAAGCCAATTTTCAAAAGCTCAAACCAATTTCAAAAGCTCTCTTTTAAATCTGGTTTGAGAGACATCAGTCTGAAAAAAAGGTAAAGAACACGGCATTGGACTATACAGTTCCTACTAACGGTGCTGATCTTCGTTTCTTGGCCCTTCAGACAGAAAGTGTGGGGGTTGGAGGGCAACCATCCCGTGTTTTCGCACACCCTTCCTGTATACCTTCCCCAGATTTCTCCAGATACCCGTTTAAAGCTGAAACATCAGTCTGAAACATCAGACTGATTTTTCTTCTATATCCATTGAACATAAATGTCCACTTAAAAGTTACCGGAATCTAATGGTGAAAAAGGGAATCAAAGGCCTGAACTCCCTCTGAGTTTTGAAAAACTATTTTAAATTTTAATTGTCGAAAATAACAATTAATTGAAACCTCAAAATTTTTTAATCATACATTTCTCCTTAATTTATACCCCTGAAATGGGGCAACTCCCCTTCCAAATAGAACCTTAACTACGCAAGAGTATGAACTGTTTTCACTTTATTGCTAAAGTCGATCTTACTGCTTATAATCTAAGATACAAAACTTATTATGCTTATAGTCTAAGATACCTCTGAAATGGGGTAACTCCCCCTTCCAAAATAGACCCTTAACTACGCATCTGAATGAATTCTTTTCATTTTGTTGCTAAAGTGGATCTTACTGCTTATAATCTAAGATACAAAGCACATTTTGTAAGAATCTGTTAAAAACCGAATAACACGCTCTCTTTCTCGCTTCAATGTTAGGGGGATAAACGCTTAATTTGAGAAAGTAATTCCCTTTCTTATTTGGTGTTGACAATCAATTAGGGACGTAATTGGTATTTCTACGGCTGACTGGACAGGGATTAAGAAGTTTCCAAGCTGTCGTAAATGTTTCTTTTCTATTAAAATTAGTCTAAATTAAAGAGTCTCTGCCAATCAGTGCGAAAGGGTGCTGTATTTTAGCACACCATTCACGAAAAGGATAAAAAAAATATTGAATAGAAATTTGAATTAATTATTAATTGTAACTTATAAAATAAGAATAATTATGAAATGTAAATAACACAGTGTAGTGAAAATTAATCTAATAAAATAGAATACAGTAGGAAGTAGAATTTGTTTAAAGAATGAATTCCTCTTATAGGGTCCTCTAAGGACTTTTTGATGACAAGACTTGTTCAGTGTTGTGTAACATATCCGGCAGTCTGCAAACCAAAATCTCAGTGGTTTTTCTGAAGATTTTCGCTAGGGGAGGGGTCTGAAGCCCCCAAAATTTAACTTTTTATTAGGGTCAAATGTTGTAAATATGCTTAGGGCATTCGTTAGATCATCTATTTCAGAATAAACCCCCCTATTTCTCTCTGAATATACCTAATAACAGTTATTATTTATTGAAAACCATACAAAAATAAAATGACGGAGCACTGCAAAAAAAAGAAACAAAAGATCACTATACAACCATGACAATGTAACTAGTGTTGAAGAAGTTGGTTCCAACTTCCAAGCATGTTTCGAAATCTTTCGTTTGTGTTTCTCCATAAGTTTAGCGGCAGCGTATAAGCTTAGCATATAGCAGATCGTAGGATCTGCTATATGAAGGCTATTGATGAGCTTTGAACTTCGTCAAAGATGAGCCATTGATTCGCCATTGATGAGCTTTGAACTTCGTGTAACTAGTGTTGTAGAAGTTGGTTCCAAGCATGTTTCGAAATCTTTCGTTTTTGTGTTTCTCCATAAGTTTAGCGGCAGCGTATGAGCTTAGCACATAGCAGATCGTAGGATCTGCTATATGAAGGCTATTGATTAGCTTTGAACTTCGTCAAAGATGAGCCATTGATCCGCCATTGATCAGCTTTGAACTTCGTGTAAGTAGTGTTGTAGATGTTGGTTCCAAGCATGTTTCGAAATCTTTCGTTTGTGTTTCTCCATAAGTTTAGCGGCAGCGTATAAGCTTAGCATGTAGCAGATCTTAGGATCTGCTATATGAAGGCTATTGATGAGCTTTGAACTTCGTCAAAGATGAGCCATTGATTCGCCAGTAATGAGCTTTGAACTTCGTGTAACCAGTGTTGTAGAAGTTGGTTCTAAGCATATTTCGAAATCTTTCGTTTGTGTTTCTCCATAAAGGACACCCTTGACGGTCAATCATTTTGATCATACGCTCCGTCGATCAATTGATTAAAGCATGATTGACCGTCTAGGAACTGTTTGAGTCATTCAAACTTTCTATCAATCACCATCAACGCTTGACTCAAGCGTCAAACAGGTTCCTAGACGGTCAACCATGGTTTAATCAATTGATTGACGGAAGCTTTTGATCAAAATGATTGTCCTTAAGTTTAGCGGCAGCGTATAAGCTTAGCATATAGCAGATCGTAGGATCTGCTATATGAAGGATATTGATGAGCTTTGAACTTCGTCTCCAAATTGGATATTTCCCTGGGTATTTCAGGAAACGGAAGAAAGTGAGAGAATTTCAATTTATCAGCATTTGTAAGAATCCTCCAGAAAGGTGTAATGTAGAGGATGTGGAGGAGAGCACAGTAATGTACAGCGTTGCCAGATAACGACGATTAAAATGAAGCTTAGCTAAGACTATGGAAGCATATGAAGTTTATATGCGGCCTTGATGTGTTCTGTTAGGAGATGACGAGTGAGAGAAATTATATTCGCAATGGGAATACCGAGATAAACAATTTGGTCAGACGGGCGGGTCTTTGAATTTCCAAGTACGATTTCATCAGGAGGCGGGCCTTTCCAGTTAAAATGCACTACGTCATCTCGCTTAAGAGGGATTTTAAGTCAGACTCGTAGCCTAGCATACATATCCCTTCAAGATCTGATAATAGCCGGATTTACTCCTTTTAGCAGCCCTTAAAAGCATAAGGGGGTGAATCAGGGAGTTAAAGGCGGGGCGAACATCATAACTCGCTAAGGCTAGTGAACTACCTGTACAAGAAGCATATGTTCCATTGCCTTAGTATATGGTTATAGTTATACAATTTCTTTCATCATAAAGCTTCATTTGCGTAGTTCACGGATTAGTATTGTCCCTAAAATATTGACACGCCCCTTTTTTAGGCTTATCTTGGCCGAAAGCACAAAATATGCAGTTATATTTGTTTTAGCGAGTTCAAACTTCAGATCTTGCAATTATTTTTTGCAGGAAATATTTCCTGCAAATGTATGCAGGAAATTTGATATTGAGCTGCTGAATTCTGTTCGATGGCTTAGCCATCTGTTGGTTGAACATTGGAACCTTTTTGAGCCCCCTTTCTTGGCTTTTCCGGGCTCAAAGTGCATAATTTATTTTAATTAACACACTCTTTGAACTCTAAGCTATTGGCTAAGGCTTATAATAACGGCTCTTCAGAAGGAGATATGTTAGAAAAAAAGAGAGACATTTTTATATTGCTAATTTTATGCTCATTTTCACGGTTTTGTCTGCGTTTTTGATAAATTATTCACAGCCCCCCTCTCGTGTTCTCATAAATTCCTAGGCCAGGGGTGGATCCCGGATTTTTTTAGGGGGGGGGGGCGTAAAATATGTTGATCCGATAAACTTGCGTTAGGATTATGTTTAATTAACGCAAACTTGCGTTTATTAAGTAAATTACACAACTTTAGACTACATTAGGGGGGCGTGTGCCCCCTGCCCCCCCCCCCTTTGGATCCGCCACTACCCTAGGCTATGTGAAAAAAACTAACATCCTCTCTAAATGTTTGTCTGACTCGTAAAAACGTGACAAAAATATATAGATAAACAAATTTCTGATACGTTTTTAGAGTTTTTGTAACCCCCCCCATCGAAAAAATAACCCTCCCCAAAAAAAATCCTGGATACGGCCCTGCCTAGAGCTATATGAGACCATCAGATGGGGGCAGGGTAGGAATTGTCAAAAACACGAATAAAATTTCAATCTAAAAATGTCTCTTTTGTCTCACCGTGTTTCCCTCTAGAGACCCACTATTCTATACCTTTACCAAACTATTTTGGCAGCGAATATGGTTGGATATTCAACAATTGGATTATATTTAGGGGTTTAAACATCGGTTCGTTAAATGTACATAGATGTACATATAATTATATATAATTATATATATATATATATATATATATATATATATATATATATATATATATAATTATATATATGTACATAGAACAAATGTACAATTGTACAAATGTACATATGTACAAATGTACATAGAACAAATGTACATAGAACATAGATGCATTTAATGGAGCAAACTATCACAGCTTGAACATTCCTTTGAATAAAGACTTTTGAAACATTAATTCAATCTTACACTATGAGAAGCATCACAGTAAACGCTTTTTTTATACTAAGACACCTTTTCTTTATGTTACAAACGTTTTCTATTCTTTTGAGAAGAGATAATTAATCACTCACCAAAAAACGGTAGCAGTGTCTGTCTGTTCCATTTTTTGTCTTTTTCTTTCTGAGCCGGTTCACCAATTTGCTGTCACTCTCTATTCAATCCATGTCACTCCACATGCTGTATATGTTATATTAAATTTCAATAAATTTTACAAGATTAGTTGTGTTGCTGACTTAACTGCAGTGTAGAAATATGGCCGATAAAGTAGTTCAAAATGAAAGTAAAAAATGCCTTAATTGGCTTAATGATGTTCTGTGTTTAAACAAAATTCTCTTGAAGGGGCTACCGCCGACAGCCTTATAGTTTCTAATCGTAAGATAACATGTTCGTTTTATGGTTTAAATTAGCTCCATTTGCTATGGCTGTGATTTTACTCTTCTAATGTCCAATTCAATGTGCCCACAATTTGGTTCTCTTTTACCATCTTAAAAAAGTCCTCATTTATTATGTTGCAGAGTAACACTTTGATTTTGTCCTGTTTTCTTTTTTGTTCCTAACCCGCAGCTTATTGCTAGAAAGGGGCAAGGGTCTAACGTCTGTGGTTTTACGGAAAGTGTGGACCTCAGGCTGGATTGATTACTATGACGTTTCATTTTGGGAAGTTGTGTTTAAGATTTAATGCTCGAGTCACGCAACAGTCACACCGGTTGACAAAGAAGCAAAGATTTATCTATGATATACGGTCTTCTTCGATATTAACATCATACCAATAGCCTAATACAAAAGCAGGAAAATTTAAATGTCAATGAATTGATTTGAACAACCTATATGAACATGAACTTGATTTGGGGATGTTTCCCCTCTTTGTCAAAAATTGGTCAGATTTTCTCAGTCTCGTAACTTTTGATGGGTACCATTAAATTGGATGAGTTTTACATGTTTTGAATAAACATCAAAATTCGATTCTTGTGATGTATCAATTGTTATTAAGACTTTATTTCTTAGAGTATCGGTTACTATTGAGCCACATTGCTCCTTACTTCGCATGCAGTTTGTTACCACGAACTGTTTGATTAGCTCCAATCACTATGGCTGTGATTTTACTCTTCTAATGTCCAATTCATTTGCTAGCAGAAGATCTAAAACAATACCCCGACGATTTTTTTTCTTTTTAAGGCATGAGGCAATCTAAACAACTAACCATATAATGCAGTTTCGCGCAAAATGGCGTCTGGCGTAAGGCTGTAGCCAGTTACCGTAAACTTCTATTCCTTCCCCTCAAAATAAGTTAAGTCAGGTTTTTAGAGTAAGTTACTCTTCACCCTAAAATCTGAATTTGAATTGTAACCACGCTTTTTCTTTTTCATAATTTAAGTTGCCACGCAACACCAGGCACTTACGCAAGAGTTTTATTCCAGGGTAGAGGTGGGGGGCAACGATAGATAACAAGGGCCTTTGACAAGTTGAATTAGAAATACCCTGCAATCTGGGGAAAACTAGAATTTCTTAGAATTCAGAAGGACAGACGTTGTCTGGAGCCACTGGTGTCTTCCTGTCCGAAACCTCTAAACCTGCAGTACTCCGACATGCACATCGGCTGTAATAATTCAATACATGATTTGTGATAGATTTTCTCAGACTAAGATTTATAGCCCACCTAGTTACACTTTGGACACTCCAGCGATTGGTCAATCTGTTTTAACACAGCTAGTTTAGTTATGGCGATAGTAAGAATTTTTTCAAAATATGTTACCTCCTTTAGCAGGTTTAGCAGTAGCTAGAAATTATTTTTACCCTTTTTTCTTCTGAGAAATTTGTGTCATGCAACGTAATCTCTTTTGTGTCACCATAGCCAATGTATCCCGAAAAAAAAAATTAAGGATCAGATGTCCCCTAAATTCAAAGCCATATCCAGGATTTTAGTTCAGAGGAAAGGTGGGTGGGGGAGGGGGTAAAGAAGCTTTACAAGGTGCATCAATAATTTATTTGCGTGTATTTTTGTTACTTTTTACGAGTTGGACGTTGTTTATTTTTTTTTTTTTTGGGGGGGGGGTTGTTTAAAAACCCGGTACCTCCTTGGATATGTCCTTGTCTAAATTTCCTCAATTGACACTGGTTAATTTTCATGCGATGTACCTTCTATTTGTTCTTATTAAGGACAGCTTTCTTGGAAAATTTCCATGTATGTGTGTGTGCTCTGGAAGCAGACCCCGGCACCGCGCCGATGAGGGAAGACCGGTGCCGGCGCGCCACCGGCGCGATCAATGTTAACCGCAAACATTAATGTTTTCATCAGTCTTTCTCAAATCACAGCTTAAATTTACAAATTTCCTTTCTCTACTCATTGACAGTAGGCTACACTTTCATAGGATACTCCACCTAGTAGCTACTAGTAACAACCAAACTGTCATATTCTTATAAAAGTCTCTCACCTCTCATCATTCCCTTTTGTATTTTTTTAAAGCCGCCATATAATGTTCTATAAGATCCTTCTCTGTTTTAAATTTAAAAAATAATTAACTTTTTGGCATCCCTGCTTTCAATAAAAAAAATTCAAGATATTATCATTTAAATATAATTCTTCCCTAAATGCCCCCTCTCTGGATACCACCTTGATAGGATACCGTCTCTGCTTTAAATTAAAAAATTAATTAACTTTTTGGCATCCCTGCTTAAAAAAATAAATAAATTTGAGATATTATCATTTAAATATAATGCCTGCCTAGCCCCCCCTCTGGATACCACCTTGATAGAATACCGTTTCTACTTTAAATAAAAATAAAAAAAACTTTTTGGCATCCCTGCTTTTAATAAAAAAAATTCAAGGTACTATGACTTAAATATAGTAACTCCCTATGCTCCCCCCCCCTCTGGATACCATCTTGATAGGATACCGTCTCTGCTTTAAATATAAAAAAAATAATTAACTTATTGACATATCTGCTTTCCAAAAAATCGAGGTATTATCATTTAAATATAATAGCTCTCTACCCCCCCCCCCTGGATACCACCATGATAGTATACCGTCTCTGCTTTAAATTAAAAGAAAATAATTAACTTTTTGGCATCCCTGCTTTCAAAAAAAAAATCGATATATTATCATTTAAATGTAATACCTCCCTACCCCCCCCCCCCCGCCTCTAGATACCCCCTTGATAGGATACCCTCTCGGTTTTACATTCAAAACATAATTTACTCAATAATTAACTAGGTCACTATATGGTTCAAACAAACACGCGAAATAATGTTAAACAGCTTAGTGTTCCTTGCAAATGAAAATTGAGGCTATGAGTAAAGGGGTACAATGACAACAACAAAAATATCGAAATTATTCAGATATACCTCAAATTATTGGAAAACTGAGTCATAGATTCGCCGTGGCATTCAATAAGATCCAAAGAATCTAATTAAAAGAGAGCACACATAAAAGCCAAATTAGGCCAGTAGCCTATGAGAAATTGCAAAATACCCAAGACAATGAACAAGTCCCAATGGAGGGCCCTGAGTCTATCAAGATATTTCGGTGGTTTCCCTGGGAATTTGATATCATTTTCTTCCGTCTCCACTTTAAATGAAAAAAATAATTATCATTTTGGTATCCCTGCTAAAAAATGAGGTATTATGATTTTAAAATGATAGCCCCCCCCCCTCTATAGGCAATCATTTACATTTTTTTTATGAATCATATTTTTGGGGTCACTTCCGTTTCAATCTTTAATTCCCCAACCTTGTGCTTAGTCTATAGCTAAATTTTGTCTCAATGGAAGGTTTTTTTGGAGGGGGGAGGGGGAAAAAAATTTAAGAAAGAAGATTGAATTTTCTTTAATCTATCAGGAGTTCAACAATTGTGTATTAAACATTAAGAAAATCTTATTAAAAACAGCAAAAGAAAACAAAATTCTGCAAACTCGCGATTCAGCTGTAGAAACAATCGGTCGACTATCAATTTCAAAATCCAACTGAAGCTGTATAGTAGTGAATGCGTTCTATTCTAGTTAAAAATAAAATTCTTTACTACGAATGACGTAAGAAATAGCAATTGAGAAGCTGAAATCGAAATGGTTTAATCTGATCTTATAAATACGTTACTTTTTTTTGTCAACATGTGAAGAACAGCATATATTGCAATTGAATCTGTCTGGTTTTATGCAAAGTAACAAGAGACGAAAATTAACAAACAAAAGAGTAGTGAATAATTATGGTATGCAAAGTAACATTTGACAGGGAAAACTACTGGTGATAAATCGCTAGGGGTGGCACCGTGATTGGGCGATTTTGGGGGATTCGGGGAACCAAATTTTTTTTTCAGGGTGACTCATAGATTTTCGGGGAAATACCTGAAAATTCGAGGATAGTGCAAGCCCCGACTTTGCGGTTGACGCAACAAAGAATTGCCGCAAAATTAACTAAAAGTCAGCCGACCGCTGCCGCCTCTGCCGGTGGTGGCGTAGTGACACTTCGGCGGCGGTCAACCGGGCCTCTCATTGGCAGCGTTCGGTCGATCTGCCGACGCGGCGCCGGGGTCTATTTGGAAGTATGGAATACAAGTTTACGTAGAAATTCATCTCGTAAGGTTAGATTTAGTATTACAATAATACAAATTCAAATTAGTTGTCAGCAGAACCGCATCCAGGACTTTTTCAGGGGGGGGGGAATGTAAAAGAAAAACTTCAAAAAATGCATAAAAATGTATTTATACTCATTTTTATTAAGGTTTTACGAGTCGGACAAAAATCGGGGGGTTGAAGTTCCAACCCCTTACCCCCTCCCTGGACACAGCCATGGTTGTCAGTAAAGCTTAATCTAACGATAGTGCTGTTATATTGTTATGGAGAAAACTTCAAAAAACACATAAAAAATTTATTTATACTTATTTTTATTAAGTTTTTATGTCACAACCTGCCGGTGACTTGGACTAGTAGAAGCGGTGAATCTCTTTTAAATTCAAGGGCTATAACAAAAAATTTAATTTTTCTTTTGGTTCGCCTTGAATTTTTTTTTGGGGGGGGGGTGGAAGGGTATATTTTCTCACTCATCAATTTGAGTCACCTAAATTGAGAAGGGTACGGCATACATTATTCTGTTCAAGCTGAGTTTTTAAAAGAGACAAGGTTTACCTTACCAGCAAGCAATAACCTAACATGATAACTATACCGTATTGATATTTTACCATCAAATCAACCCAAGTTTTGACAAGCCTTTGTGATACAAGGTACGTGATCACTAGTTTTAGATATAGCTCAGACCAGCTCTTTGTCATTGGAATGGACTAAGCCCGTCATCGGCATATTTTCAAAAGAGGATTAGTTTCACAGGAAGCCTTGGTCCTCTGTTCGTGCTTTGGACGCTAAAGTCCCTTTTCAGTTAAGCAACAAATCTGTTGTGGCTTGCACAAATTGACTCAGTTACTTTTTTGCAACATTGATTTTGCTTCATCTTAAACAGCAAATTTTGTGATGAATCATCCAGTCTATTCAAATCAAACTGAGTTGGTTTGATTCAGAGTTGTAATATGTATGTTCTGAGAAACATGAATCCACGTTAATTTTGATGGTGTTGTTTACACTTGTTTCATGATTCATGTTCATTTTATGTCTGGCTTTATTATTTATCAAATTAAAAAAAAATAAGTTTTTTCAACTGAAAGTAAGGAGCAATATTAAAAGTTAAAACAGATCAGAAATTATCAAGTATATGGAGGGGGTTTCCCCTCGTCAATACCTCGCTCTTGACGCTAAAGTTCGAATTTTGTCCCAATTCTTTAAGAATGACTCCTGAATCACAAAGGCCGTTTAATTAGAATAAATACCTATTTTAAAAGTAATAAAAAAGTTCTTAGCGTAAAGAGCAAGGTATTGACGAGGGGATGACTCCTTTATACGTAATAATTCCCTTTGTTTTAAATTTTATTGTTGCTCCTTACTTTCAGTTGAAAAAAACTTGTTTTATTTAATTTAATTTCTGATCGTTTTTTAAATAGTGCTGGGAAATCCGGCTCTTCCTCCATGGAAAACTCTCTTCCACCGTGAAAAATTCCTCCATGGAAAGATCCTCCCAAGTAATCCCAATTCCCCTCCCCTCCCAGAAAAATACCCGCTCCAAATGTCTGTATACTTCCCAATAACCAATAAAATATGTAAACAATAGGCAAAGTTCATAACTTGCAGCCCTTCCACCGGGAACTGTGGGGGGTCAAATCATCCTCAAAGATTGTTAGATTTTTCGACTATGCTGGACAACATGGGCTATCTCAAAATTTTGATCGGGTGACTATGAAGAAAAAATGACGTCAGATTGGGGCTAGCTCCCCTCCAATATTTTTGGTCACTTAAAAAGGGCACTAGAACTTTTAATTTCCAACCAAATGAGCCCTCTCCAGATCTTATACGATCACTGGTACGATATGATCAACCCTGAAAAAAAAACACAAAAAAACACGCATCTGTGATCTTTCTTCTTCCAAAAAATGCAAAATCCCACATTTTTGTACATACGAGCTTGAAACCTCAACAGTAGGGTTCTCTGGTATGCTGAATCTGATGGAGTGATTGTCATTAAGATTAATTGATTTTTGGGGGGAGTTTCCCCCATTTCATAAATTGGGCAAATTTTCTCAGGCTCGTAACTTTTGATGGGTACCATTAAATTTGATGAATTTTATATATTTTGAATAAACATCAAAATCTGATTCTTTTGATGTATCTATTGTTTCTTGGAGTTTCAGTTACTATTGAGCTGCATCGCTCCTTACTTACAGTGTGTTACCCCTAACTGTTTGACTATAATTTCTGCTCTTTCTTGGTTTCATTTCTTTATTCATAGTTTTGCTTTAAATATGGTATATCTTATAATAATAATGTTTAAATCGGTTGTAGCCTGCACGAATATTTTCAGATTTTCATTAGAGATCAGCGACTTTTTTTTCGTAGTTATAATGCGGATTCAGGCATCACGTTCCACTTAATATGACTCACTATTACAGAATTGACATCTGACCTTGAATGTGAATTAAATAAAAAACAAGTTTTTTTCAATTGAAAGTTAGGAGCGACATAAAAACTTAAAATGCACAGAAATTATACTTATATGAAGGGGGTTGCCCCCTCCTCAACACCTCGCTCTTTACTCTGAAGTTTGAATTTTGTCCCTATTCTTTAAGAATGACTCCTGAAACACAAGGGTCGTTTAATTAGAACAATAAGAAGCTTTTTCTAAAGTAGTAAAATTTAGCGTAAAGAGCGAGGTGTTGAGGAGGGGGCAATCCCTTCATATACGTAATAATTTCTGTTCGTTTCAAGTTTTAATGTTGCTCCTTACTTTCAGTTGAAAAAAAAACTTGTTTGTTTGTAGTTAATTTCTGATCGTTTCTTAAATAATGCCGGGAAATCTGACCGCACCTCTACGGAGAAACCCCCTCAACACGGAAATATCCTCTAGACAATTCAATCCCGGTGAAAATTTACCCTAGGCAATTAGTGTTGACCTTTCTGCGCGTAAAATTGAGACGGGAAAGAGAAAGCAAGACATATAAAAAGAATTTTGTACAAGAATTCTGGCAAATTCCCCACGTGGATAATTTACCCTGATAAGTTCACTCTCTGGAAACTTCCTTCAACATGGAAAATTCCCTTGTTGAAAAACCCCCTGCAGAAAATTTCTGCCCCCCCCCACCCAAAAATGCATGCATACATCCCAATAACAAATACTATGCGTAAACAATGGGCCAATTTTAAAACTTACAGACCTTTCTCCTAGGGCTGTGGGGTGGAGGGGGAATATTATACCCAAAGGCATAGTTATTGGGCCTTTCAACATGATGAAAAAAAGGGCTATCTCAAAATTTTGATCGAACGATTTTGTGAAAAAAGGGGTGGAGGAGGGGGCCTGGAGGAGGTATAACTTTTAATTTTTGTTCAAATGAGCCCTCTCCCCATATTAAAGGACCATTGGGTCTATACGATTACCTCTGGAAGAAAACACAACAAAAAACGAATTAACACGGATCCGGGATCTTCCTTCTGACAAAAAATACAGATTTCAACATTTTTACAGATAGAAGCGTGAAACCTCCAGAGTAGGGTTCTCTGATACGCTGAATCTGATGCTGTGATTTTCATTAAGATCACTTGACTTTTAGGGGGTGTTTCTCCCTTTTTTTGAAAATCCGGAAACGTTTCTTGGGCTCGTAACCTTTGATGGGTAAGATTAAACTTAATGAAATTTATATATTTGAAATTAGCATAAAAAGCCGATTCTTTTGATTGGTTCAAAGTTCCATTTTTTAGAGTTTCGGTTACTATTGAGCCAGGTTGCTACTTACTTACAATTCGTTACCACGAACTGTTTGATCACCGCCTATGTTTGCTGCATGTTTTTTTTTTGTTTTTTTTTTATGGAGAATTATCTTATCTTGTTATTTTTGAATGTTTAATAGTTAATTTTTTAGTTTTGACCACAATTCGTACATTTTATGCCTTTTATCCAGGACTTTGGAGTCGGAGTCTTGGATTCAAAATTTTAGTAATTTTTTCTGAATGGAGTCGGAGTTTGTATATTGAAAAGGTCTTTAGTCACAGTTCGAGTTGGAGTTGGTTATAACTTATAAAATCTGGTTAAATGAAGCTTTAAAACAGGGCTGTGGAGTCGAAGTTTTTGTAATTTTTGCTGAGTGGAGTCAGAGTTGGAGCCGTTATATTGAAAATGCTTGGAGTCGGTTACAAATGTTTTTATCGTGTTTTATCGTACATCTCAGAGCTAGTTGTTTCAGAATTTCCTATAAAATATTAACATACTTGTAAGCTGATCAATTACAATTCAAATGAATTTGATAAAAAAGAAAAATCCATACTTTTGCAAACGTATATGTAAGGAAAGTCTTCCAGTACATCTTTGTACAAAGAAAAAGACCTTCTAATTTTTCTCCAGAGTTTTGACTGTATACAGTATTAATATAGAATTTCCAGATAATGAAAACAAACTAAATCGTAAGTCAACTACAAGCAGATCTTTTGATCTTCATTGTTATTTCGTGGGGTAGATACAGGCAGAAATTTATTTCTGCAGGAGAGGGGAAAGGGGTAAAAACGAAAAAGAACGCATATATTAGAGGAAACATGGCTACGTACGTGTTATTGCGACCACACCAAAGAAGTGAAGTTAGGTTAATCCTAATGAAATATACCAAAACAGGATGAAAATATAATACTTTAGTAACAAAATTATGGAAACTACAACAGAGAATTATGGAAAGCAAGCCGCACAGAACGCATTATATTAAATACATAACCTAACCAAATCTATATTTAATCGAAATGTACCTGTGTGTTTATCTCACTGAGACTACAGTAATTATCTCCGAATTCAGACAGAGACCCCGGTTTTACTCACATCAAGAACATGAGTGGGGTCACTATAACATGTAAGTACCGAAAAATGTTATAGGTTAAAGTAAAATCGTTAGAAATCGATATTATAATAGTTTTCTGTACGCAGAGATTTAAGCTCCCGAAGCTAAATGAGTGAGGGTAAATCTATTGTCTTCTTTTATAATTCTAATAAAAAAAATAGACAACCGTAAAACGAATTTAAAATCAGATATACATTTGATAATTTGACGTATAAGCCTAGAATTGGGGCTATCGAGATGGAAACATGCTTAAAAAAACAATTCATACAAAACAACAAATATTATGCAAAAAAAAAAAGAAACAACAAATAAAAATAAAAAAAACAAATATTATACAGAAAAGTTGTAGTTAACAAATTTTGAAAGCGATTCCACCTTCTCCCCCTTCCCCTCCGCTTTACCCTCTCCCCCTCCTAATGTGCAAATGTATAGCCCAAATTGTATATTTCCAGTGCTATTATGTTTCTTGATTTCATGAGCTTTGATTCAATTTACGGGTACACAGGTTGAAACAAGAGTGACGGATGGCAAAGTACATGGGAAAAATAGGGGCGTTTTTTCACTCATCAATGTGCTAAGATCTTACATCTTTTGTCAGAAAACGCTTAAAAGTGAAATATTTGAACAAAGATATTACATCTTTTGTCGTTTTTATTCAAACGTCTTTAATCATTCTGCTGTGATCAGCGGTCTGAGAACAATGATGAATAGATCAAAGTTCTCTCATCATTTTTCTATATGGCAGAACAGCGGCGGTCTTCACACTTTTTGCTAACATCAGTGAACTGTAAGATCTTAGAACAAAGATGAGTGAAAAAACAATAGTCTTTGCAGAAAGATGTAAGATCTTAGATGTAAGATCTTAGTGCTAAAAACCGGGCCCAATATAATTTGGGCTATATATTTGCAGATTAGGGGGGTGGGGGGTAAAGCATGGTGGAATCGCTTTCAAAATTGGCTACAATTTTTCTGCATATTACAAAGTAAGAACTATTTTCTTAGCGTTACCTTCTCAATAGCCCAAATCTAGACTTTTACCGAATTTGATACTAAGAGACTGAAATTATTTTATATAGAATCAAAAAGAGATAGTTTGTAAGGTACTAGTGCATTAGATGGTACCTTATATTTTATATTCTATATATAAGAATATATTTTATAGAATATATTTTATAGAATATATTTTATATTCTATGCAAGAAAAAAAGTCATGCAATGACAGACGAAACCCGCCAGAGACCGGTTATTTTCAAAGAGACCGCTATTAAGAAATGGAATGCAGAGTAGTTTTCATTGCGTTTACAACTGTTGTTTTTTGGGGTTTAGGGGGGGGGGGAGGGAAAGGTGCCTAGGTTAGGTTAGGTTACGTATTCAACATATGCTATGCTTTACCCCCACCCCCCTAATGTGCAAATATATAGCCCAATTTGTTTCAAAAATATTATATATTCATCCTATTTTATTTAATTTGCATTAACCAAACTTGACTTTTTAGAAGTGACCATCTAATGCACCAGTACCACTTTTTAAAACAAAAGAATTTACATCCAATCTGAAAATATGTGTTTGCTATCAACTTCAATTATACCCCATGATTGAAGTAATATATTCCTTCTCAGTCGCATGCAGTATTTTTTTCGCCTGACTCAGTATTCGCAAGCATTTAGCACAAAGTTAACTTATTTTTCACTGACCCTCGTCAAGACCTTGTTAAACCATTGATTGATGAGACCAGAAGCGCTCCCTTCACTGGATACAGCCACCTGTGTTTACCCTTGTCCATTACAAATAAAAATTCTTTTGTTTCGTAGTTCTTTGACAGACTAACGGTAGTCAAGCTGAAAGTCGATGGGACTCGTCGAAAGAACTGTTATATGATAAAACAGGAGCATCACAAATAGTAAATTATTTCCAAAAAGGGTTGAAGTGTTCAATCTATTATTTAGATTAGTTTTGTTATAATTGCCGGTATACAATGATATTCACTAGTCAAACAGTTGTTGGTAACGAACTGCAAGTAAGGAGCGATTTGGCCTAATAGTAATCAAAACTCTAAGAACAGAATTTTGGTAACAACGGATGCATCAAAGCAATTCACATTTTATGCTGATTCTAAATATATAAGGTTCATTAAGTTTACTATAAACCAGCAAAAGCCACGACCTGAGAATATTTGCCTGATTTTCAAAAAAGGGGGGAAACACGCCAAAAATATCAAGCGATCTTAATGAAAATCAGACCATGAGATTAAGTATATCAGAGAACCTTACTGTAGAGGTGTCAAGCTCTTGTCTAAAAAAAGGTGGATTTCGGTATTTTTTGCTAGAAAGAAGATCGCGGATGTGTGTTTGTTTGTTCGTTTTTCCCAGGAGTGATCGTGTCGAACCAATGGTCCTAGAAAACCGGGAGAGCACTCATTCGAACAGAAATCGAAAGTTCTAGTACGCTTTTTAAGTGACCAAAGAGATTGGAGGGCAGTTAGTCACTTTTTCCCCAAAGACATCTGATAAATATTTCGAGATAGCCACTTGATTCAGCAGAGTTGAAAGGTTCAATAATTATACCTCTGGGAATGACGTTAACCCCAACAGCCCCTGGGGAAAGGGCTGTAAGTTATTCAATTTACCCATTGATTACACATATTTTTTTTTATTAGGAAATATACGGATTTTTTTTTTTGGGGGGGGGGCGGATTTCCACAAGTGGCTCGTGTCAAGCGTGGTAAAAGCGTGCCCAGCCTAATAGAACTGCGCCAACCGTTGTAAGGACCTTGCCACCCGTGGCAGAACTGGGTCAAACGTTGCGAAGAATGTGTAGCACAATCATTGTGCTGTAGGTGGTGGATGTAGCGGTGGTGGTGGTGGACAATCAATGTGGATGTAGGTGGTGGAAAGTTTATAACACCTCGGCCCCAAAAACTGTATGTTTCAGCCAAGAACGTAGTTGGTTTCCAGACCTTAACCCATTCCCTCCCTGAAACATCAGGTTTCTCGTGCTTTTTGATATTTCCGTATAATTTTCATATTTTTATTTGGTAAATTCGTTCGTTTTATCTTGAGGTGGCATCCAGAAATGCCTCCATGAAGTTCATCCACACGTACTTGCCTTTTATGACTGTTCTCTTAAAGCTTAGGTTGAATACACTTATCCTTGGGATTATTTAACAGTTCCTGGCAACGAAGTGTAGGTGAGAAGCGACACGGCTTAATTGTAACCGAAATTCTAAAAAGCAGAAAAACCCAAAACTCTAAAGTTTGATTTTTTATCCCAACTCTTTGAGAAGAACTCCTGAAACACAAGGCCCGTTTAGTTAGAATAAGATGCTTTTTTAAAAGTTATAAAATACTCTAACGTGAAGAACGAGGTAGTTTTTTGAGGAAGGGGGAGTCCCCCTCACGTACAGAATAATTTCTAGTCGTCTTAAGTTTCAATGTTGCTCCTTACTTTCAGTTGAAAGAGATGTTTTTGTCTTAATTTGATGTCTATTTAGAAAAAAAGCCAAAAGCACAAATAAATGAATAGTAGGAATTACAACTATTTATTCTTTCTTGACAAACTATTTAGTTTGCACAAGTAGGAATGACAACTATTTATATTTTCTTGACAAATTATTTAGTTTGCACAAGTAGAAATGACAACTATTTATAAAGATAATTTCTTAAACCACATTGGCCTGACATCACATAATATCTTATGTAATATAATTTCTTAATGCATTATATGCCTTGGGAAGGGATTTATAAATATCGGGCGAATTTTTCAATTCCTCAAATGTAGCCTTTACACCTGCAGTATGTTTTGTTGAAGTTCGGCTAACGCTTGGATTATATTCTGACAAGTTGGCTTCAACAAGTCTGTCTTCATGATGTGTTCCATAGCAAAATACCAAATATGATGGCTTTCCTTTGCTATGCTTGGACACTTTTAGTATCTTTACTGTCCAATGAGGAAATTTTTTGAAGTTAGCTAACGCGATATTAAACTCTTTAAATACAGGCATTTCTTATTAAGGAGAGGACAAAAGTAAAAGCAACTTATCTTTATGTAAGTTAAGAACCTTAATAAAAAATTTAGTTGAAATAATGCTCCTAAGATTCCATAAGATATATCCAAAATATTCTATATAATCCACTAATATCAGTCTATAACAATACCAATTAGTTTGGCACCGAAGGTGAACACAGATCAATTCGCTCACAGTATGTTTACTCAAGAAAATTCAGGTTAGGTTAGGTTAGGTCAAATGCGCAACAAATTTCACCTGTATTTTAATTCGTTTAATTGAAGAAACCTGTTCTTTATTGTTCAGAGATTATAAAATATCCGTTTTCAAGCTAGGTGTTCACTGAATGAATGCTAGTGAAATACTGAAATAGTTTTGTCATGCTTTATTCTTTGGGCTTAATCTCCAGTCCTTGCTATAAGAAACCTTGTCCAAAAGACAAGTTATGATATGCGATTTTCTAACACATCGACAAAGGTATGAAACTAGCAATTAGGCATGCAGCCGGTACCAATAATTAGAAAAAACACTTAATTTCGAATAATATATGCAATTCAAACCGACATTTTGATTTAAAGAGACCCTTTAAGTTACTAAAATGCAATCAATTGAAAACAAAGTATTTTTTCGGTCGTTTTGTAATGCAGGGCCACAATTTTGGCTCAAAATTGTATTGAACACAAAAGTGTCGCATGGTGGCTTGCTTAATCCTTAAGATAAGATTTTATTCATCATGAGTTGCATATTTTAAGGGGGTTTTATGCCCAACCCACACATTTTTTTTTCGTTTATTAATACTATTTTAAAGCTTGTTTTGCATCATCAGTTGGTTCAAAATCCAAATTTAAGCTAATTTTGAAACAAAACCCCAAAAAATATCACCTTAATAATTTACCTTTATAAATGCTCACATCTCCTAGAAGCTGCAGTAAAAAAGCGGCCGCACGAAATCAGCCATTAAGATTCTACTATTTAAAGTAAGCGAATAAAGTTATAAAGAATTATTGTCCATAATACCTTGCGATGACGAAGTGGATAGAAGTGGTGCTTCCTTATCGAAGGTTAGCCGGTTCAATTACTCGTGTCGCAAGGAATTTCCCATGGTATTTTCGATAATAATAATTTTTTGTTTGTTTTATGTCCTAATGCCACCCTTTACTTTCATTTGAAGAAACTCCTTTTTATTTAATATCTACTTTTAAGATAATATTTATTTACCATGAAACACCAATAAAATATTACATTTTGACTATTCCCCCCTTTAGCCAATAAAGAAGGAAGACGACAAACGAGGCACTTGCTCAAGAAAAAAGAATTAAAATAATCACTCACACAGAAAAGATCAAAAAGGAGAAGAAAAAATATAAATAAAATAAAAATTATTGAAAACAAAACTAAATAGATTGAATAAACGAAATTAACTAAGTTGATTAAATAGACTCCAATAAAATAATAAAAATATATAAGAAAAATAAATAAATAAATAGATAAAAATAACTTATAAGAAACCAAAGAATTAAAAAAAAAAAAATTAGAACAAACCGAATAAGTGGCAACTTCGAGCTGATTCGGGCAACTTATTCCATACAATATGACTCGCCATTATAGTATTAAAATCTGACCTTACACGAGATGTAAAAGCAACTTGAATAGAATTTTTTGTATTGCGAAGATTCTAATTATTCTGATCGGAGGTAACAGATGGCGGAAAACTTAGGGACGGGGAGGTCAGTATGAACCTTATAAAAAGTAAAACATGCAAAAGAAAGAATATACAGTGATTCGAGGTCAAATAATGGGATACTTTCTGAAGGATTAGTTTCCTGAATAAGGTCTTTAATTTTATTATAAGCCGTAGAAAGTGGTTTTAACAATGAAGGAAAGGTTGACATCCATACAGTTGGACAGTAAGAAACGCGTGATTGAATCAAGCAGTAAAAAAAAAATTCAAAATTGATCCAGGAAAAGTATGTTTACAAGACTTCTGCATATCTTCATTTTAATCAACTCAATGTGGTTCTTGAAAGACAGGTTTTCATCAACAACAATGCCCAAAGCCCGTACATATCGATCTTTAGATCTATGAATTATCCCATTTGGCTGGCAAATTTCGGATAACTGAGGGCAAACCTGAGAAACGCACGAAAAAATAAAAAACTGGACTTAGAAAAATTTTGGTAAGATAATTAGCATGAACCCATAACATTACTCTGTCAAACAAATTTTTCAAATTTAATCGAAGTTCTGATTCGCAATTTCCCAAAAGTCAGAGTGTGCTGTCATCAGGAAAAATAGTATCGTCACAGGCACTTCAAGCAGAGCCCACCCCAAATTTCAAGCAGAGCCCTCTGACGTCACGGCAACCATAGGAAAAATAGCATTGGATTTAAAGCGCATGTTTTGTCACGCAACACACCCCTTTGTATTTCTGTGATTCAAGCACATGCCCTCCCTTTTTATATAGGATTAATTAAAAAAAACTTTTTCCACAAAATAAGTTTTTCAAAGAAAAGTAAAGAGCTCCATTCAATAAAAAATAAACAAAAATAAAGTCAAATAATCTACCAAGCGTGAAACTACCACAAATCAGCACGGATAAATAAATGAAACCAAAAACGAACAGAAATTACAATAAATAACCGAGTCAAACTCATAACGAGCAGAACTTAACATAAGTAGGGCTCAAAGCCCCTATGCCTTCCCAAAGCCAGAACATAATTTGCACTTTACTGAAAAAATATAAATGTTTTTACTTTTATACCTTTAATAAATCAAATAATGTTAACATTTTGATTACTAAATATTAATATGTGCATATCAAGCTGACACGTTTATTTATATTTTTTTCAGCATAGTACAAAATATGTTCTAGTCTTGGGAAGGCATAGGGGTTTTAAGCCCTACTTATGTTAATTTCTGCTCGTTTTGAGTTTGACTTGGTTATTTATTGTAATTTCTGTTCGTTTTTGGTTTCATTTATTTATCGATGCTGATTTGTGGTAGTTTCACGCTTGGAAGATTGTTTGATTTTATTTTTGCTCATTTTTTGTTTAATGGAGTTCTTTACTTTTCTTTGAAAAACTTATTATGTGGAAAAAGTTTTTTTACATAGTCTTTTCAGGGAAAAAGAAAATGATAATTTAAATCTTTTCGTTTTTTTAAGACTTTATAGTTTGGCCTGCTATTTGTATGTTGGAGAAAAATTTTCAGCAATTTTTAACAACATACACCCTTTTAAAAATCTGGACACAAATAGTAGTGTTTAATTTAGTTTCATACCTCCTCTAGTTGACCTGAAATGGGAAAATTGATAGCATTCGCAAAAAAAAAAATCTGAGATTGCTGAGATGCCTTATTGGGAATCAGAATTAACACTGTGAATTTTTATTTAATCTTAAGGCAAATTTAGTTTTTAAAAATATTGGGCAATTGGGAGGGTGGTAGTGGGATTAGTTGCCCTCCAATCACTTTTGACTTTTAAAAAGAGCATCAGCCCTTTCTATTTTCAATCAAATGAGCCCTTTTCGAAGTTGTTACGACAACTCCTTCGATACAAAGTGCCTTGGTCTAAAAAAAAAAAAAAAAAAAAAAAAAAAAAAAAAAAAAAAAAAAAATACAATGTACCCACATCGATCTTTACTATAAAATATCAAGCCTTCCTATAACTTTTGACTATCAAAAAGGGCACTAGGCCTTTCGATTTCCAATCGAATGAGCCCTTTCTGGGTTTCTACGACAACGCTTTCTATAAAAACCTTGTATGCCCCCAGGTTATAAATTACAACCCTTACCCTAAGGGCTGTGAGGAGGGTTTTCATCCTCAAAGACCTAATTTCCAGAACTTTCAACTACGTTAAACAAAATGGCTATATCAAAATTTTGATTTGATGTGTTTGGGGAAATGGCTGGCGTGAGAGGGGCGTTAGTTACTCTTCAAAAACTGTTAATTGTAAAAAAAAGCAATAGCCCTTTCAATTTCTAATAAAATGAGCCCTTTTGAAGTTTCTACGACAACGCTTTCAATAAAAAACCTTATATGCCCCCAGGGCACAACTTACAACCCGTGCCCTGAGGACTAGGGGGGTGTCATCCTCAAAGACCTAATTTCCAGATTTTTCTACTACGTTGAACAAAATGGCTATCTGAAAATTTTGATTGGATGTGTTTAGGGGAATGGTGGGCGTGAGAGGGGGGTTAGTTACCCTCCAATTAAAAAGAGCACTAGCCCTCTCAATTTCCAATTGAATGAGCCCTTTTGAAGTTTCTATGACAATGCTATCTATAAAAACCTTATATGCTCCCAGGGCATAACTTACAGCCTTTGCCCTGGGAGCTCTGGGGGCTTTGTCATCCTCAAAGATAATTTTTGGCTTTTATTGAATTTTATTCATCTTTTAAGTTTTTGGTTTTTTCTTTTGTTTTTTGGTTGTTTTCACATTAACTTTCCGCGTTTGTTTTTTGTTGTTTTTTTCTTCGCTACTTTCCTTGGATACATTATTTCGTTTCGCGCTGAAGAAGAGAGGCGTTTGTCCTCTCGAAATATTAGCTTTGTTGTGTTTTTTCAGTATTTTCATTTGGCCTATAGAAACCCCATTTTTGCTCGTTTTTCTATTATACAACTATTTATGTTTTCTATGAGCACGTTACGTTTACTTTGTATCTTAAGCAAGGCCGTATTCAGAGGAGGGGTTAGTGTTCCCCCCTCAAAATGTTTGTCCATAATAAAATGTATAGAAACATGTTTTATGTGTTTCTTTTAGTTTTTTTCTGTGAAACCCCCCAAAAATACCCCCCCCTCCAAACAAAAATCATGGATACAGCCCTGATCTTAAGGTATAAAATTATTTACATCCGCATGCTCCAGATTGCTTCTCAATCATGTAAACATTTCTCTACCCAATCTGGCTGTCCCTTTTTTGATGCCGCCCCTATTGGCACCTCGTTATCAACGCAATTTAAGGGGAAGTCCACTCGCCCTCAGAATTGACCGAAATAGTTTATCAAATCACTTGCTAAAAGTGTATCTATATTGGGTCATAACATCAAAGATGTCCCCATCCGTCTTTGGCGGCGTTTTTATAGCATATTCACTTTGCTCACTGAATTATAGGTTCATGTTTTATTGCTTTCCTATTTGAGGGCTAATCGGCCGACTGTCATATTGATTGCATTTGCTTTGATGTTGATGAAAGAGTTAATTAAATTCAGTCGCCGCTCTGAGACAGCTTGTTGTTTTCTGTTTTATTGCTTAAGCTTCACATAGGGTCAAACAGAGAAGTTATTAATTTCCAAATCCTAATATTAGTTTTAATTTTGTTTAATACGGACTGACAAGGAGTCACCGAAGGAACAGAAAACGAAAAAGAACTATACCTTACAGAATTTTCTGGTCCGATTTCGCCCTTAAACCCGGACTCATGCTAAATTTTGAAAATCTGGACGGAATTTCAAGAGTTTAATCAACTTCTTCCACTGCTTTTGTTAGTCTGGGATAGAATGGTGGTATTACTTTTGCCCAATGATTTTAAAATTTCGAAATTTAGCGTAGCCTCGGTAATGACCAAATTTTGCAGAATATGGGCTTTATTCTGTTTTCTCTCTAAGGGTTATTCTGGACTAACTAGGGGCCATCTGCAAAGGGGCTTTGCCTTTAGAACTTTATAATTACCCATGGAAGGTACGAGTGAGCTCATAGTAATTGAATTGTTTGTCATGTTTCGGGGTTACTTCTGGACGTCAGCCGCTACCGGTAAACAAGTTGTTTTTTTTTACTAAAAATAAATCATTTTTGTTTTCTTTCGAGGAGGAATACGTGATGCCAGTACAGGGAAAGGACACCATTTACCAACGTCCAGACTTTATATTTGCCCTCATTTTCTTAAATAACGAAAGATTAAACAATTCGTTCAAAATTTTGCAACAGATGAAGAAAATTGATGACGCTGCTTTTTTTTGTTTTCTTCAATTATTTTTGCAACATCACAAAACTTTTCACTAAAATTTAACCTTAAGGAGTAATTGCAAAATTAGTGCCTCAGAAATACACCTCTGTGGAATTTGAATATCTCTCCCACCGGAGGAAAATCCTTGTGTCTATATCCGGTTTCCCCCCCGAAATTTTTGACCGACTCGAAAATAAGTCGAAAGTTAGTAAAACCTAGGTAAAAATCAGTAAAATTAGTCTAAAACTGAGTCAAAAATTAGTAAAACCCCCCCTGAACAAAAATCCTGGGTACGGCCCTGGTCTATACTTCAGCTTTATTTACTTCTGAGAATTAACTTCACGAAATGGACCCCAATCATTTAAGTCAAATGCACATGGCTTTCAATAGCGCAGGCACAATAATCAAATAGCGAAAATTGAGGAAGATTTCGCCAATTTCTATACAGCCGTGCAAAACTGTCAACACCAATATTACTGAGGGAAGCTTGTCCGCTTCCAAAATGATGTACAGTAGTTGGCGCGTGACACGAAAATAGAAGTGTGCGACTCAAGGGTGGATCAAGGATTTTTTTTCGGGGGGGGGGGGCTTACTAATTTTTGAATTTTTCGGGGGGGTTTACTAATTTTTGACTCAGTTTTCGACTAATTTTACTGATTTTTACCTAGGTTTTACTAATTTTCGACTTATTTTCGACTCGATCAAAAATTTCGGGGGGGGGGGGTTCAAACCGGGTAACCCCCCTGGATACGACCTTGGTGCGACTGTTGCTCTGAAATGTGCCATGCCTGGTGCCGAGAGGTTGCGACTTGCCTTAAGTTTGCCAAGCGTAGCGAAATTAGTGGCACTCCGAGATGTGCATCAGGTGGTTGAAAGAGGGCAACCACTTGGAGATTAGATTAGAAAAGGCCTAACTAATGTTTTATAATCTTAGAGCTAAATGAAATCTTAGTAGAGTGCCTCTTTTTATTGGTACCCTGGCTTAACCTGGGTATCTATATTCTCGCTTCAAACAGTTATCGTTCATATAGCCCTTAGCTTGAAAGAATAAAACAAATAGAATAAACTGAAAATAAGTAACTATGTCTGAACAGGTCAAAATTTTAATAAAAAAATAAACTAAATTATTCTTGGTTTATTGTGTTTTCCACTTTTTATGTTATTTTCTTGTAATTTTTTTAACTTTTTTTAGTTCTTCTTCTTTTTGTTCTGTTGATAAGAGTTTTCGGCAGTGAAGCCAAGATTTAGTGCATTTTCTAGTCTTTTTTACCGCCTTCATTAAAAATAATGCGTGTTATTTGTATGTTTTTTTTAGACAGGTTATAAATAAAATGATGATGATGATATTTGTATACTTTTATTTTATTGATACCCGTATTTGATCCTTGTTCGGAGAGGGGGGTTTTTATCCTGTTTGTCAAATGATGCATGTTTTCTGTTGCAAGTTACTTTCATTAGTAATTAAGTTTGTCTTATTAAATTTTTTTTCCCCTCTACTGGTGCCAATTCACAAAAACTTAGATGGGGACAAACTTTTTTCTAAAGAAGGGGAGAATATTTCATTTTATATTTTTATTAGTGAAAATACCGAAAAGGCGTTTTTTCAGTGACAATAGGCCTACCCACAAAAAGGTATTTTTCAAAATATGAACGGAAAAGATCTAGGGTGTACTTCCTTTTCCGTCCCCCATTCCGATTGAGGCTACTGTATCCACGTTACAGAACAATCAGTTACGCGTTTATGGTAACATATTCTCCAGTCTAGCAAAGATATCAATTTTTACATTTGGTTTTCTACAAGACTCCTAACTGACTCCCGAGACTTTATAGCCGCTATCATGACCAGCACGAAATCTTAGTCCAATGGAGTGCCTATCTCTTTGTCGGTACCCTGACTTAACTGGCACGTTTAAAAAGCCGTCTCAAACACTTAAAGTCATGTATAATGATTCCAACATCGGTAACAAGTTTGTTATTTTAAGCTGAGACGCAAGATGGACATAAGAGGCCATAAGTCACGATATATGTTGACATAATAGCCTCTGTATAGAAGCTGTTATGCAGATCACAGTTTGTCATTTTGGATTGTCTCGTAATTCCTGCTCGTTATCCTGTCTTAGTTAAACAGTGCTTCATCACACGACTGGAGTCCAGAAATTTGTGTCCTTATTTGAGGTTCTGCAGCTAAAATAAACAATGACATCTTAATCGTAGATCAAGATTTCATCAGGAAACAATGAAGCAGTAATAAAAGAAAACGATCTAGAAAAAGATAGTATTCAAGAATGAGTAATTCAGTTAACTGTTAAGCCATTATTAGACACGGGAGATAAGGTAAGCAGCGGAATAGAAAGGGACTTTCCCCTTCTTTATTGAATATTAATTTTTAAAAAAGCTTTCCGAAAAAGAAGTTTTTCGAAGAAACGTAAAAGCCATATTAAACTTAAGACCAGCAGAAATAAACTCCTAAAATAACTAAAACTCAAAACAACCAGAAACCACTATTAAAGACTAAATGAACCCAAAATGAATTAATAAACAGTCATAGCAAACAAACATACAACATGTACTAATATTAATGAATAAATAAATTTTAAAGCGAGTAAAACTTAAATTTAATATACAAATCAACCTTCAAACGAACAAAAATTACAATAAACAAGAGTTTGGCTACTGCCCCTTTCCCTAACAGTAAAAGTCTAAAGCCTACTGCACCATTTGTGCTTCAAATTTTCACAATATATCATAACAAAGCTACAGATGTCCACAATTTCAGCCGTGACGAGAAGAAGATTTCTCTGACGAAATTTGACGAATCAAAAATCAAGAATTCAGTTAACTGTTAAACCATTATTAGACTTGGGAGATAAGGTGTCTAAGTCTAAGTTTTTTATTTTTACGTTCACAAATAAACAAACTAAACAACACTTTCGCGCTGGAGAAAACCTAGGAGAGTTTTCGGTCGCACGAAAGTCCACGTAACTACTTACATATTAACAACTATTTAATTAATCTGTTATAAATAAAATAAATATATAAATTAATAGACTATAACATATATCTAAAACCCAAAAAATATAACTGAATTAAAAATGTGGTATATAAATAAAAATAACAAATCCAGTCCCACCCTGCGCTCTGAACCTCACCTTACCCCACTATCCACCCTTACCTTCCCCGACCACCCTTACCTATGTATGCAGTGCAGTTCCAAGTGACTCTATCCCTTCTTTATTGAATATAAATCATCAAAGTGCATAATAACAAGGCTAAAAATGTCCATAATTTTGATTTTAAAGGGATAGCAGAAGATTTCTCGGTTGGAGTTCGATGAATTAAAACGTATATTTTAGGCAAATCGATTCTGTTTTTTCTTTGGGCCAGCCTTTGGGGTGGGAGCAGGAGCAGCTCCAGCATATTTATTGGAGGGGGTAAGAGGGGTTCATATCCGGATAGTCAAGGGGCATTGGCATTATAATAGTTATTTTCTCTAAATTATTGGGGGGACAACTGTCCCCCTTGCCCTTTCGAAACGGCACCCCTGGGCCGGAGTGAGGAGAGATTTTTATATTCTATACTCTAATAGACGAATAAGGCCTTTCCAAAAAATATCAAACATTTATAACGAGCATCTCCCTACAAAATCTATGAAATTGTTCATAGGACTCATTTTGCCCGCAGGCTGGATTATTCTAGGATTTTCATCATACAGAGCTCAAGAAACTCACACAAAAAACAAGAAGGTGATGCAGAATGGGGACTTTTTTCAAAAGACAGTTATTAAAATACAACCTAAGCAAATTTTTCGATATCGATCGACACAAAATCAATAATTGATCAAAGTTAACGAGTTTCTAAAAGACACACAAGCAATCGTATTTCAAACAGTTCGTGGTAACAAACTGTAAGTAAGGAGCGACCCGGCTCAATAGTAACCGAAACTCTAAAAAAACGAATTTTGATACCAGTAGATAAGCCTACTTCAAAAGAATCGGATTTTATGCCGATTTCAAATACATAAGTTTCATCAAATTTAGTCAAATCCATGAAAAGTTAAGAGCCTGAAAAAATTTTCCTTTTTTCCAAGAAAGGAGAAAACACCCCCTAAAAGTGATAGAATCTTAATGAAAATCAAACCGTCAAATTCAACGTAACAGAAAACCCTTCTGTAGATGTTTCAAGCTCCTATGTGCAAAAATGTGGAACTTTGTATTTTTTTTTTGCCAGAAGAAAGATCACGGATGCGTGTTTGTTTGTTTTTTTGTTTTTTTTTCCAGGGATGATCGTATTGATCCAGTAGTCCTAGATTATTGGGAGAGGACTCATTCGAACGGAAATTAAAAGCTCTAGTGTCCTTTTTAAGTGACCAAAAAATTTCAAGCTCCTATTTGCAAAAATGTGGAACTTTGTATTTTTTTTTTGCCAGAAGAAAGATCACGGATGCGTGTTTGTTTGTTTGTTTATTTGTTTTTCCAGGGGTGATCGTATCGACCCAGTAGTCCTAGATTATTGGGAGAGGACTCATTCAAACGAAAATTAAAAGTTCTAGTGTCCTTTTTAAGTGACCAAAAAAATGGAGGGCAGCTTGGCCCCCTCCCACGCTCATTTTTCTCAAAGTTGAGATATCTATTTTGTTCAGCAGAGTTGAAAATCTAATAAATATGTCTTTGAGGATGACTTAGTCCACCAGAGTTCCCAGGGGAAGACCTGCAAGTTATGAAATTTGCCCATTGTTTACATATAGTATTGGTTATTGGGAAATATACAGACGTTTTCAGCAGCGATTTTTCTGGTGGTGGGGGGGGGGGTCAGAGAAGGGATTTAGGTGGGAGGATCTTTCCATGGAGGATTTTTCCTTGGGGTAAGGGACATTTCTATGAAGGAGGTGCCGGATTTCCCAGCATTATTTAAAAATCTATTTGAAATTAAATTAAAAAAAAACAAGTTTTTTCAACTGAAAGTTAGGAGCAACATTAAAACTTAAAACGAACAGAAATTATTAAGTATATGAGGGGGTTTGCCCTCTAGTCAATACCTCACTCTTTACGCTATGTTAAGAGCGTAATATATGTAAAGTATAATATTATACACCCTAAAATAATGATAAGTTAACTTACATATGGTCCTGAACTTGTAAGCAGAAGCAGAGTCATGTTAACCGGAACGAAGGCTAGTGTTGGAATAAAATTTTACGCATGAATTAGAAGCCTTTACTATAGGCCTTACGCTGAATTTACCTAAGGTAGGGGAGCCACGGCTCTTCCATTTTTTGTGTTTTTTTATAAAATTGTTTTTTATCGGTAGTTACCAGGGGGGGATCCAAGATTTTTAGGGGAGGGCGCAAAATAGGTTGACCCGAAAAAAAGAAATTAGGGGGGAGCCAAAATAGGTTGATCCGATAAACTTGCGTTAGGAGCAAGTTTAATTAACTCAAACTTGAGTTAATTCAGTAAATTAATCCCCTTTAGACTACGCTATGGGAAGGGGGGGGGGGATGCATGCCCCTCGCCCCCTGGATCCACCACTGGTAGTTACACCTTTTTGTTGCTTTCTTTGGTACTTATGTATTATAACGCCAACACTCGGGTTTACGCTGTGTAAAATTCGAGTGGAAAACAAGTGGCGGGTGACAGAATACATTGTAACTATATAATTTTGGCTATATATTTGCACATTATGGGGAGAGAGTTAGGTTATGTTACCCACCCCCAACCCCTAATGTGCAAAAATATAGCCCAAATTTGTTTTTAACGTGTTATATATTCATCATATTTTGGTATTTTCGATTTAGGATTAACCTAGGTTCACTTCTTAAGTGTTGGCGGTATAGTACATAAGTACCCTTTCTTTTTTAGAGTTTCCTCTGTTTCAATACGGACGACTATTGGTCATATAGCCGAAATATTCTTTAGGCTTTTTATTTAATCACTGTCTGCGAAAAGTTTCCATTCTGCACGACTTTTTGTATATTGAACTCCTTTTAGTTTCCCATCCTAAGCCGCAATAGCTCAGAGTTCATCTCTGTTGCGCTCCTTCATAAAATTGATAGACTAATTGAAAAGAGTTTCTAAATTTTTGAAGTGGAAACTCGATCTCGAAGCTCTCTGCAACTCTTTTTATATCTCCAGCCAATTCTTTCCCCTCTTGTGTTATTTCGCCTGAATGAGTTGAACAAGTTGAACGCTCCAAGACTCGGAGTAAAATTGAGCTTTGCTCTACAGAGTTTCAATATTTCGATCTCCGTGTTAAAGTGCTGGGGGCCCATATTCCAATTTTCAAGCTTGACTTCATCTTATGATTGAAATGGTGAAGAGCTTCGCTTCCAGCGTTCTGACAAAGTGGTGTCTTAAGAAATGGTTCTAGACAATCTTCCACATTATTAAGCACTGACTCTACAATTATTAAGGAGGGATCTTGAGCGGAATTAGGTCTCTGGCTGAGTGTAAAACAAGATGTGATCTATCTGTAAGTTCTGATTGTGCTTAGAAAATAATTTCTATTTTTAAATAGGGAAGGAAGATTTCATAAGAATCTCTTCAAAAATAAGGAAAAAGCCAGGGTTAATTATTTGTACATTAAAGATAGTCTAATTGCTTTCGAGCACCAGAGTCACTTAAACTGTCATTTGATGACAAGGGCACTGCAAAAGATTGCTCTAACGAGCTAAGGGGAAAAGACCACACATTGTTTTCGAAGCGACAGGGGGGGGTCTAGTGTTTGAAAAAAATTTTTTTCTAAGAAGATATGTTTTTTAATGCGTAGAAGTGTGTAACGACTTTAAAATGTTCGGTCTTGGAATGGGAACGTACAGCTGAAGCCTTCCTCACTTCACCTGTGGGCCTCCTTGGTTGAAGATTAAGGCCTAGCCTAATTTTCTAATAATGGTATTCAGAAGTGCTGAATGTGTTGTTGGATCATTTATTTTCTAACTGAGCATCATAATTGAGTTTTTGAGGCACAAGTCAAAAGTTTGGTGAAATCAGAATTCATGATCTTCTTGTTCGGTGAGTTAGTGCTTCCTGACATGGGCGTATGGAAGGGGGGGACAGGGGGGCTATAGATAGAATCTATAGCCCAAACAAATTCGGGCTATAGATTTGCACATTAGGTGGGGGGGGGGTAAAGTATAGCGGATCTGCATCCAAAATGTGTTAGGTACAATTATTCTGCATATTATGAAGAAAGAATTGTTTTCTGACTTCAAATTATCTAAATACTTCCCCCTTCCTTATGTAAAATATATAGCCAGAATTATATATTTCCCGTATATTTTGTCACTTATCTTTGTCTTGTCTCGCGCTAAGCTGAAAAAAAAACAACGAAGAAATCGGTTTGTTCTTGAGTTCTACACAGCGTAAACTTGAGAGTGAGTGGCGCATAATACACAAGTACCAAAATTCCTTCCCCCTACGGAAATAAAAAAAAAAAACTCAAATAAAATTCTCAAATTAGGAGTCTTATTTTCCACGGGAAGGGGGGGTGTTTTCCGGGTGAGGGGTATTTTCCGTGGCGGGTATTTTCGGCAGGGTAGTCGCTGGGTGGGGGGGGGGAGTAAACGCCTAGAACTCTTGTTCACACATCCTGCAACATCTGTTTTTGCCTCCGTCTTAAATATCTTTCATCAAAACTGTTACAAACGTTCTTATTTCTTTATCCCCTTCTAAAAAAGATATATAACCACAATTGTTCAGACATGGGAGCATCTTCAAAATAAACCCTGTCATGCTGTGGTTAAATAATGTTCTTGCTTATGACATTTATATGTGATACCTATCAGGGGATCGGTCGTTACTAAAGCTAATATCTAGGATAATAATTTACGCCACATTCGACCTCAGAATATTATTGGAATTCTGATGAAGGGAAAAATCCTAGTTTTCCGGATTATGTCTGATAAGTAAGAGCATATGTTACCATTTTCAGTCTATTGTTGTGGCTTCGTTAAAGCTTAAATGGACAACCAAAACAAATTGGTAGCGTAATTCAACATCAAGGTCTATGAAGTGGCTTTTGAAGGGCCCGTATGAATAAAACTTATATTCCTCAACCCGATCTTATCTGTATATTGGGATGAAGGAGGAGCGTGCGTAGCTGTGTTGGCCTCAGGCGGTTAGGTGCTGCGGTGAGTTGTTAGTAGTAGAAGTAGTAGATATTATCTGTAAATGTGTATTCTTTTGGCGGTACTTGTTTAGAATCTGGGCAACACGCGAGAAGAACCGCATCGAAATCTCAAAGATGATATATGAAAACAGGTTCCCGCTGCCTAGTGAGGCATTGCTCACTCTGTGAAAAATATTTAAACTGTAGTTTTTTGTGGTTAAAGGGGCAAAAGAAAGTACCTAAATTAGGTTAGGTTACGTATTTAACATATACTATGCTTTACCCCGCCCCCTAATGTGCAAATATATACCCCAAATTTGTTTCTAAAGTGAAATATTTTCATCCGATTTTGTTTTATTTCATCAGCATTAACCAAACTTCACTTATCGCGTGTTGCCCGGATTCTAAACAAGTATCCTTTTGGCTTCTTTGGATTTTATTTTGTCCAAACTTTTAACTTAACCGATGTGTCGTATCCATGCAGTGGCGGTTCTGACCTCTCTTGTGATCGGGGCAAAATTTTGATTAGCTCCCCCCCCCCTGTCTCCCACAAAATTTTTAGGCCAAATTTTAACAAAATTTTAATTTATTAACATAATTGTTTTCATTATATTAATGAATTAATATTTAATCTCTTAATTATTTTCTAATTTATTATTTGAATTATTTAATCATTTTGTTAATAAATTAATAATTTATTAATTATTTTCATTTATATGCTGTGTTCTCCACCACTATATTAATAAAATTTTCAAAAATCACAAAATGATTAGTACCGTTAAGTTATTTGTTTGAAATTTTGCGCCCTCTAAAATGTTTGCACCCGGAGCAAGTGCCTCCTCTCCTAAAACCGCCTCTGTCCATACATATGGGTAGGGACACTTGAGATTTGAAAAGTTGGAACACTAACGAGTGCGTGTTCAATCGATTCAAGTAAACTACCCACAAGTTTGACTCCAATGTGGAAAAGAGAAATCTATTTTCCCGAACTCTGCTAGATAAGAATATATGTTGCTATATTCAATCTATTGTTATGGCTTTGTGAAACTGGACAGCCAAAACCAAAAGCAATTGGTATTGTATTTCAACATCATGGTCTATGAAGTGGTTTTTTTTAAGAGCCGCATGCGCATGGGAATAAAACGAAGTAATTCCTCAACCCGATATTATTTATTGTATTCTTTTGGTGATTCAGAGGATCTCTTTTCTTCCAGAATTTTAATCTAACCAAAAGGTTATATCGATACAGGTGCGCTGGGAAACTTCGCTTGCTGGGAGGTTGAACCACAAAAAACGGGTCTTCAATCAGTTCAAACGGTAGATCGCCCACAAGGCGTTTTCACTTCAGCACGCATAGAAAACGTATCAGCTTGATTGTTACTGTAAAGTATTTTGTCCTCTCAGTTTATGTGTTAAAGAGCACCATTATGACAGAGAGCACAAGACTTGTCCACTATACATCCCTTCCCCTTAATTTTAGACTTGTCAGGAGTTGGTTTTACATTAACAGGGTTATTGTAAGCTACCCTTTTGAAGAAAACAGACAAAATAGTTGATCAAACAGTTCGTGGTAACGAACTGTAAGTAAGGAGCGACCCGGCTCAATGGTAACCGAAACTCTAGAAAACGGTATTTTGATACAAATAGATACATCAAAAGAATCAGATTTTAATGCTGATGTCAAATATATAAGTTTCATCAAGTTTAATCCTACCCATCAAAAGTTACGTGCCTGAGAAAATTTGGGTGATTTTCGAAAAAAGGGTGAAAGACCCCCTAAAATTTGTAGAAACTTAATGAAAATCACACCATCATATTTCACGTATCAGAGAACCTTATTGTAGAGGTTTCAAGCTCCTATCTGCAAAAATGTGGAATTTTGAATTTTTTGCCAGAAGAAAGATTACGGATGCGCGTTTATTTGTTTTTTTTTTTCCCCAGGGGTGATAGTATAGACCCAGTTGTCCGAGAATAGCATGAGAGGGCTCATTGGAACAGAAATTAAAAGTTCTAGTGCCCTTTTGAAGTGACAAAAAAAAATGGAGGGCAACTAGGCCCTCTCCTACGCTCATTTTTTCCCCAAAGTCACCTGATCAAAATTTTGAGACATCTATTTTGTTCAGCATATTCGAAAATATTATAAGTATGTCTTTTAGGATGACCTAATCCTCCGAAGTTCCCGGGGGGAGGGCTGAAAGTTATGAACTTTACCCAATGTTAACATATAGTATTGGTTATTGGGACGTATACAGACGTTTTCAAGGGAGATTTCTCCTGGTAGTGGGGGGCGGGTGGGTCGGGAGTTATATGGGAGGATCTTTCCATGAGGGAAGTTTTCATGGGGGAAGGGACATTGCTATGAAGGGGACGCCGGGCTTCCCAACATTATTTAAAAAAAGATCAGAAATTATATATAAAAAACAAGTTTTTCAACTGCAACAGTAGCAACATTAAAACTTTAAACGAACAGAAAATATTACATATACGATTGGGTTCACCTCCTAGTCAATACCTTGCTCTTTAATCCAGAGATTTTTTAGTACTTTAACAATAGCTATTTATTATAATTAAAGGCCTTTGTAATTAAGCGGTCATTTTTAAAGAATTGGAACAAAATTTGAACTTTCGCTTAAAGAGCGAGGTATTGACTAGGGGCGTGCCCCCTAATATACGTAATAAAAATATATGAATATAGAAGCTCGTTACGTAAGTTAATTCATAAGTTACGTATATTTATTACTAATAAAAACGTTCGTAAATAAAATTAAACAAGTTTCGAGAAAGCCAATTAACCAAATAAAAGTGAAATTAATATAAAAATTTTGTTTTAATTATTCATGTACAGTGAGCCAAGATCAAAACCTGCATTTATTCAAAAACGTTCAAAAATTAAATAAAACAAAACAAGTTTTTTTAACTGAAAGTAAGGAGCGACATTAAAACTTAAAACGAACAGAAATTATTCCGTATATGAAACGGGCTGTCCCCCCCTCAACGCCTCACTCTTTACGCTAAATGTTGACTTTCTCACAACTCTATTTTTTTTAAACAATGAAAAGCTTTAGCGTAAAGAGCGAGGCGTTGAGGAGGGGACAGCCCCTTTCATATACAGAATAATTTCTGTTCGTTTTAAGTTTTAATGTCACTCCTTACTTTTAGTTAAAAAAACTTGTTTTTTTTATTTATCCCTTAAAAATACAATCCAGCTAGCTGTACTTTTTGCTTAACTGTGTATATTGAACCCACCGACGATCATCTTCACATGTCCATTGTTATGAAAATGAAATCAGTTTTTATTTATTTATTTAAATTTCACCACAATATCTACAAAAAAGTGTCGACCACAACCGGGATTGTTCAAAAACAGAATGAGAAATATGGTTGCAGTCTTGAAATATTTCCTGACCGTCTTCGGTAAAGAATTCTTTATTTTCCGGTAAACATTATTTCAAGGGAAATGTCTTTGAATCTGAGCGAGATGCAGTTTTGTATTGATTTCATATCATTCGTCAATTGTTTATACCTTTTCTATCAGAAGCAGTTTTAGTGTTGCCTTTAATAAAGAGCCGTGTTTAACGAAAAAAGGCCAATTTACTGTATGACCGTCTTCCCAAGTCTTAAAAACTCATTTCAAAAAACTGTACCTTTAAGAATATAAGGCTTTTTATCCGCTTTTGCAATAATTTATCGAGACATTTTTATCGAAGCCCCTACTGCAACCGCTCAAGATACGTCTTACTCAGGGTGTCAAATGGTCTAGATGTAGGGGTCAATTATCCCCTAAGCTTAAAAAATAACTTTGGTTTTTCATATAAAGAAAAAACGAAAACAACTAAATTGGTCCTCTACATTTGCAAAATTTGTATCTTATTTAAAAAATTTAAAAAAAACCTTGCCCCTGCATCTTCTATATTTTTGTTTCATTTGGCACTCCTGGTCTTTGGTCTTATTTGGCTAATAATTTCGGAGCATTTCTAAAGGAGTTGTCGCTTTTCTGTTTATGAGTCAGGTACCTAGGTCAGGCTAGGTTACGTATTTAATATATGCAATGCTTTACCCCCCCCCACCCCCCCTAATGTGCAAATATATAGCCCAAATTTTTTTCTAAACTATTATATATTCATCCTATTAGCATCCTCATTAGCATTAACCAAACTTGACTTTTTAGAGAGGCCCACATAATGGGATAGTACCAAATGAACAAACTTATCCAAATTTAAATTAATATTATATAGCAGTCAAGGCCACATCCAGGGGGGTTACCAGGTTTGGACACCCCCCCCCCCTACCCTGAAAGTTTTCTCCGACTCGTGGAAGAGTGACAACAATACTTATTAAAAAAAATTTCGATACTTTTTTATAAAGTTTTTTTTTGTACCTGCAAAATATTTAGAAGGTTTTTTTTTATTCCGAAATGTGTTATATCCATTTTCCCTCACAGAAATAGTTCGAAAACGGAGCCTTTTATGTCAAACTTGAGATTGCTGAGGAGTCGCTCACTCTCAGAAATCAAGTGCACCAGGTGGCACGTGCCAAGCATGGCAGAACTTTGCCAAACGTTTTTGGGAGTGTGCCAAGCGTTTTAGGGACTGTGCCAAGTGTGGTGGAGCTGTGTGGAACATCTGGCATTCCAAGACGTATAACAGATGTCAGGAAGTCAGCGCCCTCTCGGTGTTTTACCGTATCTTTGATGTTCAAAACCTTGTTTATAAATACAATTGACTCTTAATAATGCTTAAAAATCAGAAATGCATTGTCAATTATTTTCGCTCTTTGGTTGAGGAGAATGAATTTTCAATAAGTTTTTTTTTGTTTCAATTCCTATTATATTTTTCATAGAACGTAACGCCTTTTTAAATTACTCTAGCGGTGTTGTATATGTTTATTAATTAAAAAAATTTCAACAAAAGAAGTTTTTCAAAGGAAAGTAAAGTGCTGCATAAACCAAAGATAAGCAGAAATAAAGTCAACCAATTATTCAAGCATGAAACTGCCACAAAACCCTCTCAATAAATAACTGAAACCCAAAAAGAACCGAAATTACAATAAATAACCAAATAAAACTCAAAATGAGCAGAAACTACCACAAAGAAAGGTAGGGCTAACCCACCTGTGCCTTCTAAAGACCAGAACATAGCTCACATAGTGTAGTTATTTCAGGATTCTCCCCTGCCCATGGAAGGTCTCTAAAAGCGCAAGGATTGATTAACTATCTGGCATTCTAGAGACTTAACTCTCCAAATAGAATTTGATAAGAATCTGGTAGTTTTATCATTAAACAAAGTGTTTCGTAATACAGTTATCAAAGTTGTTTGCTTTGTCCTGAGTGTAATTGCTATAATCCGAAATTTACTTTTTATCTTTAAATGGACATTTTGGAAGCAATAAATCTTTTATTTAGTACTTTTGAACTCATAGACAAGGCAATTTGATATCTTCATAAATTGTAGTGTAGTTCATTCAGACCCGTCGTCTGAGAGGAAAACGTTTTATACGTATTATACATAATAACATTTTATACGTAATAATATATGTATAAATACGTATTAATACGTATAAATTGAATATGTATTTGCCATTCCTTAACTTAAGTGAAATTTAGACTATGTTAATCTTTTTTTTAGCGGAATTTACTAGTATGTATTTGGAAATGTAGCCCAATATACTATCAATTATAAAATAGGCAGAAGTACGCTCATGGAAAACTTAGCATATCGAGAGTCCAACCCAACAAATATTCAATCTTCACGAAATTCAATTTCACATGGGGTAGGCTACTACCATTTCATCTAACCGTCACAAGCACTAAACGTCATTTCGTCGACAAGGAAAATCCATCAGAACATCGACACATCAGTTCATCGACAGTCACAATCCCTACCCGTCAGAACGTCGACAGTCATAACATCGACACGTCATAACATCTAAAAAAATTTTAGATGTTATGACGTTTCGTTTTTATGACTGTCGACGTTCTGACGGTTAGTGGTTCAGATGGATTTTCGTTATGTAAAAAAAAATTATAATTTTATATAACAGTAATAAGTATATAATAGTTTAGAAACAAATTTTGGCTATATATTTGCACATCAGGGGGGTGGGGGTGAAGCAAAGCATATATTAAATAAGTAACCTAACCTAACCTAGGTACCTTTCCCCCCTAAACCCCCAAAAACTAAAGTTTTAGAATGTTAGATGTTATGGCGTGTCGATGTTATGACTGTCGACGTTCTGACGGTTAGTAGTTCTGACAGATTTTCGTTATGACAAAAAATTTTGATGTTATGGCGTGTTGATGTTACGACTGTCGACGTTCTGACGGGTAGCGATTGTGACTGGTGATGAACCGACGTGTCGATGTTATGACTGTTAACGTTCTGCCGGGTAGCGATTGTGACTGTCGATGAGCTGACGTGTCGATGTTATGACTGTCGATGTCCTGACTTGTCGAGGTTCTGACGGATTTTTTGTCGATGTTATGACGGATTTACTCGATGTCCTGACGATAGTGGTCCTGATGTGTCGATGTCCTGACGCCTTCCCATTTTACATGCATGATAGTAGTGAGATAGTCATGTCTCATGTTTCATATCGGTTTTTAATTTGTGTGTGAAGCCAATTTTTGCGTTATAGGCAAATAAGCCTGCTTATTTTGATGAGCAGGCATATCTATGTAGTTCAGGGTTCATCCAGGTTGATTCCATAACAGGGGCTGGTGAAGACCCCATCTTCCCCTCAAAGGCTTAGGAATGGCTATGTTATCGTGAAAGACGAAATTGTATAATGTCCAAAATTCCTTTCTTTCTGCTTGGATTTAGTCAGCTTTGCCAGTCACCTTTGTCAGAACCCATTTCTGATATTTATAGCCTAACCTAACTTTAACTTTTGCCATCAAACCTTGCATAGCTGACAGAGCTGACTGAATCCAAGTAGAGAAAAAGTAATTTCGGACATTCACCGGTGAATGTCGACACTCATCAGATTTTGGTCTTTCACCCTTTCGAAAAGACTGACACACTTACGAAAAGGCGAAATTCTCACAGACTTTGGCTATAAACATGCTCTTTTTCTTGGTTCCCCCCAAAAAAGCTCTTAGCTTTTGCCAACATGGGCAAAAATTGAATGACCTCTCTGATCCACAGCTCCTTCCCTGTTTTGGTGTCAAATAGTGCTCACAAAATGTGCTAGCTTAGCACTCGTAGTAGGGCCCCTATAAACCTGTGACAGTCAAGACTTCTGTCACACGGCATTATTCCGAACGTCAGGTGTACGTCTGTAATAAAACAGTTTTTGTGTGGGATACATTTTCTTTAATGAAGCATTTTTTATAAGTAGGATCCTTGCTCCTAATTAGTCATTACGCCAAAACTTATTTTGGCGGCCATTATTAGTGCTAGTGACCAATTGGTGATTTGTAGTCTTCAATATTTCCCCATACTCCAATGCAAGTAAGGGCTACATTCTGTGAAAATAATATTCCACATTTGACAGTAACGTTTCTGGAGACGGAAGAGGGGCTAGTACTAGGGAATTTTTCAGAGAGAATGTAAAGGATCAAAAGTATATTGTATGCCCGTAGTTTTTTTATATAATTGTGGTGTTCATTATAAAATGTTCATTTATTGTGTTACCATATAGGGTGCTACGTTGCTTGCATGTATTTGCGATTATATATGTTACCGTGAATGTCCAAAATCTGGTCATCACCATATTTCGGTGATAACCATTCATGAACAATCATTAAACCTTGCATTAAATTAAAAAGTTGACTGGCAACGCTGACTAAATCCAAGGAGAAAAAAAAGGCATTCCGGGCATTCACCGGTGAATGTCGAAATTCGCGAATATCGAACATTCACGGTAACATACACACATGCATTATGGCGAAGCAACTACGTTGAATTTCCTCCATCTGGCGATTGCTTCAATTTTATGGATACTGTACTTTTTTTATGGTAGCTATTCTGAATATCTCAATTTTCAAAGAGTGTTCTCATTCTTTTATATGAAAAATTCCGCAGTCAGGAAAAACTTTTTGCAATAAAACCAACGCTCTTAATAAAGTCATCCATATCTAAATTCTAAACACGTAATGCATTCATGAAAAATTCCTCAAATATTGTTCCATAAGACAATCAGTCCCCTCTCAAGTCCAGAAAATGACTTTTCTGAATAGTCACACTGACCCACCACAAAACAAGAGTTCTGTGAAAGGGATCTTGTAATAAATCTCTTAGAAATCCTAGCCAATCAAAGAAGGGATTTAGTGGAGAAACTCTTAAGGCGTTGACCGGAAGAGGGGAGAGATGGCTTTACACTGAAATGAGAATACTGATTTGCCTATTTTTGCGGAAACTAAGTGACCCTCAGGGGGATGATAAATCATCTGGAAGGTTTTCTTAAGTTTTTGTTGCAATAACTTTTAAAGAGGGAAAGACTACAAGACAAATAAAGTGAAGATTTGCTGTACAACACAAATCACAAAAGGACAGGGGAAGAAATAAAATTTAGTATGCCTAAATTTTTCCTTAGGTTTCCTTAAGTTCTTGTTCCAACAACTTTTAAAGAGGCAAAGACTACTAGACAAATAAAGTGAAGATTTGCTGTACAACACAAATCACAAAAGGACAGGGGAAGAAATGAAATTTAGTATGCCTAAATTTTTCCTTAGGTTTCCTTCATCCGGAAGGTTTCCTTAAGTTCTTGTAGCAACAACTTTTAAAGAGGGAAAGACTACAAGACAAATAAAGTGAAGATTTGCTGTACAATACAAAACACAAAAGGACAGGGGAAGAAATAAAATTTAGTATGCCTAAATTTTTCCTTAGGTTTCCTTCATCCGGAAGGTTTCCTTAAGTTCTTGTTTCAACAACTTTTAAAGAGGGAAAGACTACAAGACAAAAAAAGTGAAGATTTGCTGTACAACACAAATCACAAAAGGACAGGGGAAGAAATAAAATTTAGTATGCCGCCCCACCGATGTGTTCAGTAGATAAAAATGAAACTCAAATTCTAAATCAAAGCTAAAAATTTTTTAAAGATTTGTTTTTTTAAGCTGTTGTGAGAATCATAATGAAGCCAAAACAGTTTTATCATTTAGTTTTTCTCGAAATTATTATATAAAAAAGGTCAGAACTAAAAAACAAAATAGAATGTCTTATTAGAGGATACATTTTATTAGAGAAAAACCAAACATAGCCTAACGTAGCTAATCAAGTATAACCATTAATGGTCAGAAGCGTTGTCCAGTAAAACTACATAAAAATGAAATCTTTATATGTAATCTTTATGTAACCTGAAGTCACTATTTTCCGCCCACTGGTTTTGTCCATTGAATGCCTTGTCAAAACAGAATAGAACATTATAGTTGACTATAAATTATGAATAAAAATGCCCACAGTTTTTAGGCTATCACTTAAATATGGCAACATTAAACTAACTATTGGTTCTTGTTAATTTCTAGTTTCCAAGTTCCAAGATAGCTTAAAATGACAAGTGCGCAGATGGCGCGGAAAAAATTTCAGATTCCAGTGATGAAAATATTTTGGATCCAAGAATTATTCTTGATATCGATGAAGCCATATTTAAGCCATTATCGAAAGTATTTTGGAATCTAGTACAGAAAAAATCAAGAGTGATTTTTTATTTCGATCAAGCCATTACGGAAAATATTTCGAATTCAAGAATGATTCTTGATTTCAATCAAGTCATATTTAAAACATTACGGAAAATATTTTGGACTCAAGTAATGAAAATATTTTTGATTCAAAAATGATTCTTGATTTTGATGAAGCCATACTTAAGCCATTACGGAAAGTATTTCGGTATCCAGTACGGAAAATATTTCAGATTTAAAAATTATTCTTGGTTTCGATCAAGCCATTACGGAAATATTTCGGATTCAAGTACGGAAAATATTCCGGATTCAAGAATGATTCTTGATTTTGATCAAACCATATTTAAGCCATTACGGAAAACATTTCGGATTCAAGTACGGAAAATATTTCAGATTCAAGAATGTTTCATGATTTCAATCAAGCCATATTTAAAACATTACGGAAAATATTTTGGATTCTAGTAATTAAATTATTTTGGATTCAAGAATGATTCTGGATTTCGATGAAGCCATATTTAAGCTATCACGGAAAGTATTTCGGAATCCAGTACGGAAAACGTTTCGGATTCAAGAATGATTCTTGATTTAGATCTAGCCATATTTAAGCCATTACGGAAAACATTTCAGATTCTAGTAATGAAAATATTTTGGATTGAAGAATGATTCTTGATTTTGATGGTTGTAGCCGCAGAATTGACCACTAGACTGCTAAATTTACCGTCAGATTACCCCTCCCCGAGTGTTTCACGATTACCCATTCTATGTGGTCTGAGGGGTCTCTGACTTTCAGAACTCGCCTAGCCTACACCAGGTCGTGCCTGCCAAGTGTGGCAAAAGTGTGTCGAGAGTGGGAGAGCTGAGCCAATTACTGCAGCGTTCTGCCACGCGTGGCGGAACTGTGTAATACACATGACGCTGCAAAATGTAGAGCTGGTGACAGGAAGTGAGTATCCCCTCAATATGGCCATTTTAGTTTTGACTTTTTTTTTCCTTACAAATTTATTCAAAAACTTGTATAAAGCTAAATGTTCAAGCACAATAATTTTTTCTGAGAGTGGATGGAGGTTTTTGGCCTCCCCCCCCTGTAGAGGAACGCTATACTTAAAGGTACTGTCTCTTAGCTTTTGGGCAAAATGTAATGTTCTCTGGTAAAAAAAACTTTTAAAATGTTTTCGCCCCTAGATAAATTACTATCGGCAGGGATAGTAATTTATTACTATCCGGATAGTAATTAATATTACGATAGTAATTAATTAAGTATTTTTTCACGGAGGAGTCCCTCCCTCCTCCGTAAAAAACTGTCTGTGGGCACTCTTGCGTACAATTCTTACATAACCCAAACTAACTATTTTCCCACTGTTTTCTTGTCTAACTAAATACCATTGAGAACTGGAATTACAAACTATAGCTGACAATAGAATGTGAAATAGATACCCACGAACTTTACCATTGAAATATGACAACATTTAGCTAACCATCGATTCCGGTTACAGGCAGTAATCAAGTAGCTAGCATACCACTGATCGTATCAGGTTGCTACTGTTGCACATACCACATTAATTTTTTCTCATCTGATAGCTTGTGGGTTTGGTCACTGTAAAATATGAGCCTACTTTTCTGGCTAATGGGGTACTAATTTCATTTAGTTTCAAAAAGAAATATAATGCTGCTGTTCACGAAGCCTCTGATTCAATTCAATTTCTTTCAAACAGTTCGAGGTAACGAACTGTAAGTAAGGAGCGACCCGGCTCAATGGTAACCGAAACTCTAGAAAACAGAATTTTGATACCAATAGATACACACAAAGAATCAGATTTTAATGCTGATTTCAAATATACAAGTTTCATTAAGTTTAATCCTACCCATCAAAAGTTAGGCGCCTGAGAAAATTTGGCTGATTTTTGAAAAAAGGGGGAAATACCCCCTAAAATATATAGAACCTTAATGAAAATAGTATCATCAGATTCAGTGTATCAGAGAACCCTACTGTAGAGGTTCAGGCTCCTATCTGCAAAAATGTGGAATTTTGTATTTTTTGCCAGAAAAAAGATCACGGATGCGTGTTTATTTGTTTGTTTGTTTTTGTTCTTTTTTCCCATGGGTGATCGTATTGACGTAGTGGTCCTAGCATATCGTGGGAAGGCTTATTCAAACGGAAATTAAAAGTTCTAGTGCCCTTTTCAAGTGACAAAAAAAATGGAGGACAACTAGGCCCCCTCCCACGCTCATTTTTTCCCAAAGTCACCCGATCAATAATTTCGAGATTCCCATTTTGTTCAGCATGGTCGGAATATGATAACTATATCTTTTCGGATGACTTAGTCCCCCAAAGTCCCCGGGGGGAGGGCTGAAAGTTATTAACTTTACCCAATGTTAACATATAGTATTGATTATTGGGAAGTATACAGAAGTTTTCAGGGGGTATTTTTTCTGGTAGTGGGGGGGGGGGCTCGGCGATTAGGTGGGAGGATCTTTCCATGAAGGAAGTTTTCATGAGGGACATTGCTCTGAAGGGGGCACCGGATTTCCCAGCATTATTTAAAAAAAGATAAGAAATTAAATAAAAAAAACAAGTTTTTCAACTGAAAATAAGGAGCAACATCAAAACTTAAAACGAACAAAACATATTACGTATATGATTGGGTTCACCCCCTAGTCAATATCTCGCTCTTTAAGCCAAAGATTTTTTAGTGCTTTCATAAGAGCTATTTATTCTAAATAAAACGGCCTTTGTGATTAAGGGATCATTTTTAAAGAATTGGAACACAATTCGAACTTTAGCTTAAAGAGCGAGGTATTGACTAGGGGGACCCCCTAATATACGTAATAAATATATGAATATAGAAGTTCTTTACGTAAGTTAATTCGTATGTTACGTATATTTATTACTAATAAAAACGTTCGTAAATAAAATTAAACAAGTTTCGAGAAAGCCATTTAACCAAATAAAAGTAAAATTAATATGCAAATTTTGTTTTAATTATTTATGTACGGTGAGCGAAAATCAAAATCTGCATTAATTCAAAAACATTCAAAAATTAAATAGAAAAAAACAAGTTTTTTTAACTGATAGTAAGGAACGACGTTAAAACTTAAAACGAACAGAAATTATTCCGTATATGAAAGGGGCTGCCCCCTCCTCAACGCCTCGCTCTTTAGCGATAAATTTTGACTTTCTCACAACTCTATTTTTTTTTAGAAAATAAAAAACTTTAGCATAAAGAGCGAGGCGTTGAGGAGGGGGCAGCCCCTTTCATATACGGAATAATTTCTGTTCGTTTTAAGTTTTAACGTCGTTCCTTACTTTTAATTTAAAAAAACTCGTTTTTTTAAATTTAATATTTAAAAGAACGGCTGTCCTTATCAGCCAGTCGTCTGGGACCAAACGAAAATCAGGTCGTCCTCGAATGGGTTGGGAGGATGTCACAAGGAACGATTTAGGAGAAATAGATACTTCTTGGGAGGGGCTAAAATGGGAGGCTTTGAATAGATTGGGATGGAGGAGGAGCGAGTGTAGTTGTGTTGGCATCAGGTAGCTTGGCGATGCAGTGAGTAGTAGTAGCAGTATATCGACAGAATTATCGTCTCATAGGACTTGATTAATTCTTCACTGAGCAAGGTCGCTTAGTTGAGTGGAAAATGAAAGAAAGCAAAAAGTGGTCATATAGAAGCAAAAAAATCCCTATCTTGGGTTGAAAAAGAAAAAATTGTTTTGCATGTGCTCTATTTTCTCTGAAAATGTATATGAGTGGGTCATTAATCTTTTTCCTTTTTTTGGTCTGATCGCTGCATCAACAAATATTTTTCCAATTGGCAGCATTAAGGTGATGTGACCACAAAGTTTGAAATTACTATCCAGGTTAATAGGAATATCAATTGTCTATATTAACCCCTGTATATAAATATAATACAGCATGATCATTTCCTATCTCAACCATTATACAAAGCCGCACCGAGATGCAAGAGCTCCGCAGAACATGAGGTTTCAGATGGGGCATAGGTGCGATGGCACCCGCCTTGCATACCTGCCTCATTACAAGGTTGTCAGTACTGAATTTGAGCTTTTTATCGAAAAATGACAAATAATTGTCTTTAAAAAAGAATTATTTTCATTCCTCAGTCATATAAAAATGGGAAAAAGGGAAAAAGAGATAATTCTTAAAGGGAAACTCCACAAATTGGTATAAAGTCTTTCTGGCTAGGGCCTGAAGAAAATCCACCATGCCGCTACCATCTGATTTCCACTAGGGTATTATTCATCTCTGAATTCCTCGAAAATAACCAGAAAATTCTATATAATGGTCACCAATTAATCTTTCACTCCACAGTGAAATTTCTTGAAACCCAAATTTAGGGAGAAATTCTTATGCAGATTGTCCAACCCCTAGATTTTGAAAAAAAAACTTTTCTGGTATTTCCGGGAAAATACTGTTTTTGTTTTTTCATTGAAAAAAATTGTGCCCTACATTTAAAAATGTATTTTGTTCCCCTCCTATAAATTTGTAAAGTTACGCCCCCTATATGACTTAGTCTATTTGTAATAAATATGGGCCAAAAATTATAAATATGGGCCAAAAATTATGGGCCTAAAACATCGAAAGTCCTGCGTCCGCAATAAAAAATGAATCTGGTACTAGATATTGTAGCTACGATAGAAGAGTGATCCTTTTATTAGGACCACCTGTAAATTTTCTTGCCTTTTTTTAGTATACCTAGCTGGTTTTTTTTTTCAACTAAATATATACACATATTTGTATTTTGCGGAGGTATTATCATTTCGGGAGAAGTCTGTCAAATACAAAAAGTTAAGTTCAGGTGTAAATGCGGGATAAATCGTTTTTTTTTGTGATGGGTGTGGAGGACCCACTCCCTGCCCGCTCAGGTGGCTGAATAGAACATCCAAATCGTGGTATAACCCAATATATGTGGCTCTTGACTTATTCTGACTTTTTTTTTACCTCCTATTGAGAACTGTCGTTTATATCTGCTGAATGTGGAATTTAAAGGGTTTAATCCCTACTATTTATTCTGCCAATTATGATGGTATGGGGGTTTCTCGGCATACCAGTCATGTTTAATCAGTAAGCGGCTCCATTACAATCCAGCAGGCATATTCATATGCCGACTGGAAAAGTCTGACACGATTAGCAAGCTAATCCCCTTTAGAGCTACCGTCGAGTCACCAGCCGTAACTAAAGAGTCAACAAAAGCAAACCCCAATTTTCCATAGCGCTTCCAGCATTAGTGACATATCTTGACAACTTTATATCCGACTGAAGACAATCGAACAATGGAAAGACTAATATCTGGATAATGTGCCCACGGCACATGAAGACGTGACTTTTTAGAAGGTAACAGCCTGTAATTCCCTCACTTTCTATAAGAAGTACATCTGGATGCAAAAGACCACACAAGCAATCACGACAACTTGTCACCCCGTAAAGAAAATGGCGGTAGTTTTTGAGTGTCAACTCCGTGACGGATGTTGCTTATTACTGTGGTGGTTGAAAGAAACTTCCAGTTTATGTCAGTTGTCCAATGTGAGAACAAATGGACCGCTTGACAATAATTCATATTTTTCTCGTAAGCCACCCTGAATTTATTCTGCTACTGTATAGGCCAAAAATGAATGACAAACCTGTCGTATTTAATGAGTCTTCCAATCTGCTGCCTTTGCCTAACACCTTAATTGCCGCTTTTCAACTCTTTGCTTATCCATCATGCTCAATTTTTTGAATTGGTGGACACTTGTCTCCGTCGTTTTTTTTACAGCCTAGACCATTGATGTAATAACTTTTAGTTATCAAAAGAGTGGAACTCCTTTAAAATAAGCTATACAATTATAAGAACATACAGGAACATTGTTAGTATGGGAGGGGGTGGGTGTCATCTGGTTTTAGATCTTACTAAAATTTTCAGGTGATTTTATCCTTCAATTCTTTATGACAAGTATATCCCAGTATAATTTGAGAGGTAAAACACATCTAATTATCTAATCTAATCACATCTGTTATTTGTGTTTTATATAATCCCCCTATTTCTGTGTTTTCTCTAAATCTGTGCTCAAATAAATCGCTCCGTTCATCCCTTCGTTCTTTGAGTCCAAACAAGGACTCAAAGGACTCAAGGAGTCATAGCAAGTAATTGTTCAATTCTTTCCACCTAAGATCTGTCAAGCCTTTCGTATACTATTTGGAAAGTTCATCGATATTTGAGTTTTTAAGTTGTGCCTCGAAACAGTTTTGAGGGGGCTTTCCCCTCCGAAATATCTAGTTGATAATGTTTTATATTTTTAACATAATGCACCATTTTTTCAAGCCCTCATACCTTACCTCATTCTTATTTCTCTCCGATGTGAGGAGGTAACAAAGATGTACAGCTCTTTATGTGCAATTGCATGGTGTTGAGAGGCAAACAATCGTTTGAAGCCATCTTTATCTTTCAAATAGTACCTATTCGTTGCCTAAGCTCAGCCCCACATTCTGAGAAAATTTGAATTTCTCAGAATGTGCTATTTGAACTTTTTAAATAAAAGTTCAAAATAGGAATAAAATCATTTTTAATGGACAGTGTATAGAAATTCACAAAAATACCAGATAATTCGGTCACATATACAGTGACCGTCATCCAAAATTGTCTTAAAAGGTCTCCCAAATTATCTACGTCATATTTTTTTACAGCCTAGATCATTGATGTAATAACTTTTAGAAATCAAAAGAGTTTAACTCCTTTAAAACAAGCTATAAACTTATAAGGCACATACGGGAACATTGTCAGTTGGTGGGAGGGGGTGTCAGCTGGTTTTCGGTCTCCCTAGAATTGTCAGGTGATTTTTCCAAGTATAATCCAAGAGGTGAAACACATCTAATCACATAGGTTTGCGCGACTTAGCGCGTCAACTTTGTTTCCAATCCTGCCTCTAGCTTTACCTCCATGCCCTTGACACTTTGTGCATATATTGTAAGCGAAGCAACTTGGTCCAAAATATGTTTCTCTAATCCTAAACTTAGTATCTTGAGTTCCCTTGCCCCTATTTCGAGGTCTGGCTACTTTCTCTGGCACAAGGCAGCCTTTACTAACTTCATATGTATAGACAACAACATAATGACAAGTTCACTTTTCAATTTGCGCTGGTTATTCTTCAAACACTAAAAGTACTTACGATGACCTGTATTTTAACTACCTTAGTTTTTTTGTTTTATTAGGTTTTATTTTTTGTTTTATTTTTTTGTTTTATTTGTTTTATTTGTTTTATTTAGTTTTTATGTTTTATTATTTAATAATTTTATTAGGAAAAAACACTAGTCGTTTGATTTTTCGAGCTTGCTTCTTATTTCAACTTATTAACGTTGTTCTATATATTTTGTCGTTAAAGTTTGTCACCTAATGTGAACAATAGCCCTTGATGCACCTTTATGACCTTAGCGTAAGCTCACAGTTTTTGAATCAATCGTATATAATGTTAAATAAAATAATAAACAAGTATTTTTCAACTGAAAGTAAGGGTCGACATTAAAACTTAAAAGAAATATAGTATTCGTATATGAAGGGAGGCCATCCCTCCTCGCTCTTTGCACTAAAGTCTTAAAGTTCTTTAAAAATATTTCCCAATCCAATTCCAGGGCCCTGTGTTTCAGCAGTCGTTCTTAAAGAATTGGGACATAATTTTGCACAAAGAACGAGTTTTTTAAATCATGCCAGGAAACTCCCCTTCTCCCGTTTAAAATTTCCCTGGAAAATTTCCTCTGGAAACTTTCCTGCTCACAGAAAATTATCCCTGGCAAAATCCCCCCACAGTAAGTTCTCCCCCGGAAAATTGCTGCATATTTTCCAATAACAAATACTGTCTGTAAACAATGGGCAAATATCGTAACTTACAGCCCTTTCCCCAAGGCCTGTGGGAGGTCATTTCATCCCCAGAGGTATATTTATTGGAACTTTCAACTACAGTGAACAACTATCACAAAATTTCGATCAATTGTTTTTGGAGGAAAAGGGGCGTGGGAGGGGGGCTAGTAGCACTCCAGTCTTTTTGGTCCCTTAAAAAGGCCAGTAGAACTCCTTATTTTCGTTCGAAACAGCCCACTCTTGATCTTCTAAGACAATTGGGTCGATTGATCGCCCCTGGAAAAAAAAACACGCATCCCAATCTTTCGTCTTGCAAAAATTATAGAATTCAGTATTTCTGTAGAAAGGAATTAGGAAGCTCTGCAGTAGGGTTAAATGATATGCTAATTCTGGTGGTGTGAGTTTCGTTAAGATCACTTGACTTTTCAGGGGATGTCCCCCTCCCCTATTCGAAAATCAAGCAAATTTTCTCAGGTTTGTATGCTTTGATGGGTAACATTAAACAAAATGGATTTTATATAATTAGAATCAGCATAAAAACCAATTCTTTTATGTATTAATTGTTATCAACGAGCAAAAACGAGCTAAACAGATCAAGTTAAGTAAAGCCCAATCCCTTTTGCGCCCCTCGTTTTGACAGATGGCAGATTGCCGAAGATAGTCCTTTTCGGCTTAACGTTTAGGGCTAAACGGAAAGCAGGTCGTCCTCGGTTGGGTTGGGAGTATGTAAGGAAAGATTTAAGGGAAATGAAAAACTTTATGGGAGGGTGCAAAGAGAGAGGCTTTGAATAGATTGGGATGGAGGAGCGTGCGTAGCTGTTTTGGCCTCGGGGGGCTTGGTGAAACGGTGAGTTGTTAATAGCAGTAGTAGTAGTGGTAGTCCTAGGGGGACAGTTCTAAAAAAGATAAAATGGGTTGTTAGTGCAATCTATAAATATAGCCCATCACAGTATTTATTTTTTCTGTTTAAAGTTAGATTAAGACTTGTGAACCAAACAGTTCAGAAGAGCAATGAGTTTTCAGTTTGTAGCTCTAAACCAAACATTCGCTACAAACATTCGCTATTAAAAAACATCCCAGATGAATTGCATCAGTCGAAGAAGTATGAGGGTAGAATGTTGCGATGGTAAAATGTTTACCACCCAGCGTATACACGGTAGAGTAGCAACGGTAAAAAAAAACGCTCGGTAAAAAACGCTAAGTGTGTCTTGGACCTGTCAGCAGTTAGGTATATGTTCCATTTGACTGAAAATGGAAAATAAGAAGAAACTTGCCAAAGAGGCAAAAATCTCCGCACGTAATTCAGTAGCAAAGTATCAATTACTATTCCTGTTCAATCTCGTGTCTTATGCCACTATCATTACGAAGTTGATCCTTGTACGGACGTTGATACCGTATCATATTGCCGGCTAAATCTACTTTTGTGGTCGCTTATTGTACTCATGTTTCTCTAAAACCAAAGTCAATGTCTGTTTTTCTTTTCATAAGGGTGTGTTGCTTAGGTGTACTAACAGTGGCGGATCCAGAGGGGGGAGGGTGAGGGGAGCGCGCGCCCTCCCTAGCGTAGTCTAAAGTAGTGTAATTTACTTAGTTAACTCAAGTTTACGTTAATTAAACTTGCTCCTAACGCAAGTTTATCGGATCAACCTATTTTGCGCCCTCCCCTAATTTTTTTTTGGATCAACCTATTTTATGCCCCCCCTAAAAAATCCTGGATCCGCCCCTGTGTGCTAATAATCCTTGTAAACAAAAAATGCTATAAAAGTTGCTATTTATCTAAAGAGCAGGAGCGTAGCTCCAACATTTTTATAGGGGGAGGGGGCAAGAAGGGTCTACATCTGGAGAGTCAGGGGGTGTGGGCTGTATAATAATTTTTTCTAAGAATTACAGAGGGGGAAACTGCCCCCTTTGACACCCCTCCCAAACGACGCCAATGCTAAAGAGTTTACCATCATGTTTACAGGTTACAGACATACTTAAGTTACCAAGGAATTCACAATGAAACACTGCCCCCTAGCTCCATATCAGATCTATTCATTCCTAAAAACCCAGATTTTCTCCGATTTTTCTTTTTGTTTATTATATGAGCCGCCTTGCCGAGTGGTTAGCGCACTAGATTCGAAATCCTTCGTCCGTTAGGACTGGGATTCGAGTCCATGTGTCGCTCGTTATTTGGGTTGGACTGGGAGTCAGTGGTGTAATTCTGTAAGCTCAGCCAGAGTAGACCCAGCTCGTATTAGGTATCTCGAGAAATCTGGGGGGGGGGGAACACGGGAAGCGTTGTATGATTTGCCCCCAACCACACATTGCACTCACGACCGAAGGCAGAGAATCAGGAGATTGGTAGACTACTGCTATGACAGACAGAGCACAATAATTTGGTTAAAATATTGTTTTAAGATTAAGTCGGTTTAGAATCCAAATCAATAAGAATGTATCTTGGACTTGAAATCCACGATGTAGCTTTCAAACTTATTTCGGAAGCTTAGACCCGAAACTAATTAAATTAGCAGTTAGAGTCCCGATATTTCGTATTCAATTCCAACAAGACACAGTCTAATGACCTACCCCCTACCCCCTTCAGAAAACTGAATAGACTTTTGTGATCTTAAAATTTAAATTTGAAATAGGAATTACTATGTAATTCTGTTTTGTGATTGAAATAAGGGGATTTGACTAAATGGTATTCGATCAGGTGATATACCCCCTACTCCCTCCAAAAGACTGAAAAGTTTTCTTCGTTCTTAAAATTTAAATTTGAAATAGGAATTACAATATGATCCCAATATGCACTGGAAGTCATGAAATTTGACTAAATGGAATTAGATCAGGTGATATACCCCCTACCCCGTCATAAAACCAGATAGTCTTCTGTGATCTTAAAATTTATATTTGAAATAAGAATTACAATATAATTCCGTTATATACCTGAAATCATAGAGTTTGCCTAAATGAAATCCGATAACGGAAAAAAAATATTATTTTTAGTTCTTGGAATCTGTTCATGTTTTTTACAATATTTGTAATGCCGTTATGTTCTTTAAACCTTTTATCAATTCATTCATCCATTCTATTATTCAGAAAAAATAAGCCCATTCGTTACAACCAGTTAGTCAAGGTAGGGCGCGTCAATACAAATTCCTTGTACAAACACTACCCACAGATGGCTGATAATTTATTACCTCACATTACTAATAGGACATGAGTGGGTCTCACTCAAAAGGGGGGGCCCTGCTACTAAATTAGCACACTAGCCAGCATGACGCAGTGTATCACCTTCAGTAAAAGGGACAAGCGCAGTTTCCCAGGTGCAGTCTTTTGTTAATCTAAAGAGTCAACCAGCTTTGGGAAGAATCGAATTAATTCGAGCCAATGGATCAGCAAGTACCATTTGATCGACAGTCGAATTGGTGTGTTCGATAGTGTGGAACTAAAAAGAGCTAAAAGGCGAAATGTTGAAAAGCATTGACGCGGAATTGTATGCTGCTACTGTATTTACGAGTCATGGATTATGTCCACTACAGCTGATTTAGAAGTGAAGACCCTAGTGAAGGTTAATCTGTCGGGCATTCATAAAGAAAGGAGAGGAACTTTTTGGGGAAGAATGGTGAAGAATTGCTTCCGGACACTATTGTTGTTTAAACATGATAGGTAGGGTTGCAAAATGGAGTGAGAGTTGATAAAGAATCCTGTCATGATAGCCGCAGTATGAGTTTGTCTTTTAAGTCGACGAAATAACTAAGCGAAAAGGAATAAGTTAACAATTTAGGACGATTTTAAATTGGAAAGAGTTGGCGTTTGGATCGTGTATTTCCTATATTTTATCAGACTTGATCAATTCCCATTCAAGCTGTGTTTAACTAAGCGCTTTACTGAAAACACAATATTCGTATTTTATTATCACACATATGCTGTTTCCAATGGAGTTGCATTTTTACCAGCACACCAAAAAACAATCACAAGAATCCTATATCAAGGTATCGAGTATATCCGAGACTGGTGAATGGGGAAGGATATGAATTGTCAGTAATGGACGGGCAGGGAATACAAATTAAATTATAATTCGCCACTGCTAAATTCCTAAATTTTAAATTGCATTTTGAAGGGAGAAATGAATATACGCTGCTTTTTCCTTTAATAAGTATGTTTTGTGCAGTTATGGTTTGAAGTTAAGGGGTTGCATGAAAATGACTGCAAAGATTATGTTTTAAACAGTTGCGAAGGAAAAAGACACCTTATGATATTGATAATTTCATCAAATGAAGTAGTAAATACTTTTAGACTGCAAATTCAGATCAAAACTAGCTTTTATAAGAAATACCTTTTGATTTTTGATGACAACATTATTCTTCACTGTTGGTCATCACTTTCTTAAGCCAAGTGAAGCACTGCTTTTACTTTGGCTTATCTTTCGGCCCGTATATTTGTCACGCTCATTTTCCTGTCATTAAATGAATTAATTATAAATTCCATTATTTTACAGCGTTATTGATTCAGGTGAATTTTGGTTCCTCGAATTCTGAATATTAGCCTACGCTCTTCTTGCTGAAACTGATTCCTCCGAACTTCAATCTACCCCTTTCACAATTTCCATATATTTACTTCGATTACCTTTTGAAATTTCTTGCTGATTTAGATGTAACAAGTTGCTGATTTAACAAGGTATCTTACCACTAATGGCAATCGCCAACTCCAGTCATTCCAAGATAGGCTATCATATGACCACAGAGCTGCATTCCGCCCTTCCGTCAAACGGTTCAACAGATGTGTTGAAATATTTCCATTAAACCATTGAAACATAACCGTTAAAACGAAATAAAAGGCTTTCTTCCAAATCTGGTCTTACTAATTTTACAGTTCATAAACTCTAGTCTTTGCAGTTTTAACTGATTGAATATTAGAGTTATTTGATTTTCACAGTTTTGCTACACTCACTATGCGTTAGCTGTTTCATCATCATCATCAAAAAAAAAAAAAAAATGCAGCTCTGGGAACTCAGCAATGCCAACTCCGAAAAAGTGGCTAAGTCGACAGCTTTTAAACAATGTCTAAATATTTCTGAGCAATAAGACTATTAATATGATCAAAAGTGTATCCAGATTTTTAATCCGGGCTGGGGGAGTATTTTCTCAGAGGTGGTTTTACAAAACAAAACACCTAAGAAACGCACCAAAACTTGTTTATATGCATTTAGAGTCGGACAAAATTTCGAAGGGAAGGGGGGTTCAAACCTAGAAACCGCTCTAGAAATGACGTTTCATACATACAGATTGTTATCTCTCCAAACAAGCAGTGCTAAAGTAGCCTATGTATCCCGGAACAAAGTGTCAATTCATCAATAATAGCCTATTTAGCTCCCCTTACATAATAAGTTTTCATTTTAGCTTATAGTTTGAGGGCGGAATGTAGGTATGGAGATAGTGAAAAGAAAAGACTATCAATTCTTTTGACCTGCGCGGAGTCCATTAAGAAACAAGACAGTGGGCTTTACTTCCGGCAGTTAAACTGTAGTGTAAGGTGATGAATTATCTGCAAAGCCTATTCATACAAATGGTTTCAATTTCAGCTGTATTCAGTACCTTATACACATTGCACAATGAATAAAAAAGCTTTTATTCAAAAAGCTTTTTCTGCGGTACAAATTAAAAAAGGTTGTTCCAAATAATTTTATCGTGATTCAAAAATACCAGTTACTTCGCCGTTTGCCACGTATAATATAAAAATTTTAGTTTTTTTTTAATTATTTAAAAATTAATTTTATAGAATAAAGAGGATTTGGTTTGAACCGATTACCCAGTTTGGTTTGAACCGATTACCCAGAAAGATAATAAACTGATTACCCAGTTGTGATTCTGGCCTCTCTTGCACCCGGGGCAAAATCCTTATTAGCACCTCCCTCCCTGTCTCCCAAATATTTTCAGGCCAAATTCTAACAAAATTTTCATTTATTAACCAAATTTTTCATTTATTCAAATCTGACTGTTCTTACTTTATATGGGGAAAGATACAGGAAAAATATAAATTTCATAGATAATTTTTATTATCTACGAAAACGGTCACTGCATATGTGACTAAGATATCCGGAATTTTTTGTGAATGTCTACCACTGTTTGTGGAACACTGTTTTTTAAAAAGACTTTACCCCTATTTGAACTTGTATTTATCGTAATATAAATTTCGATTTCAATTTGATTATACTTCCTGCCAACTACCTTCCAACTTCTTATACTTCCTGCCAACTACACTCTTTACTTTGTATTAATAAAAATTAAAGTTCCAAAGGTTACACAATGGTTATAGATGTAAGATTATTTGTTTGAAAGTTTGAACCCCTAAAATTTCTGTTCCCGGGGCAAGTGCCCCCTCTCTCCTAAAACAGCCTTTGTGATTACCCTGTTAAACCGGTTTTCTCTAATTGTAGGCTATGCCTCTTGCAAGATTAACTTCTCTGTGCGTATATGGCTTGATATTTGAATAGATATTCTTAACTGAATGTTAGGACAACAAGACCCTAACTACGATAGTGGCGTCAATTCATCAAAAATCTGGGGGAGGGGGCAAAATGTGTTTTTCAATATTTGTCAGAGCAAACTTGGCATTTTTTGTTTTTTAACTTATTCTATTGAAATAAATAAAAGAGCTTTTTTCGATGAAAGTACCCCCTCCCCCCTGATTCTCACCACTGAACATACGACTCTTCATTCGATTTTTTTTCAATTGTAAAAAGGTTATTTGGATTTTGAACTACAAAGGTTTCCAATCGTTGGTTAAATCACGGGTACTTGTGCATTATACCCACTCTTTTATATACTGCGAGTTTGGTTAATGCTAATGAAATAAAATAAAATAGGATGACTATATAATAGTTTAGAAACAAATTTGGGCTATATATTTTCACATGAGGGGAGTGGGTGGGGGGGCAAAGCATAGCATATATTAAAAACGTAACCTAACATAACCTAGGTCTACCTTCCCCCCCCCCCCACCAAAAAAAAAAAACAACACTTTAAATATCGTATACGCAATTAAAACCACGCTATACATCTACAGCAGTGTGTTGAATCATGCCGTAAAAACGGGTTTCTTCAACGCGTCTTGAGTTTGAGATTTAAAACGAGTGGGTATAATGCACAAGTACCAAATCACGTAGTCTTTTACTTTAAATTGTCCTTTTCTACTATATTTTTATCATCCATTTGTTGACAAATTGGCTTTTTAATCTAGCTTCTAAAACGATCATTTGTTATCGCTCTAAGCAAATTAACGAGACGACGCAAATGGATGTAGGGTGGATTTCCGGATTTAACTGAACACACAAAGTCCCTTCTGGAGAGATTACATTTGTTTAAAGTTGGTGATACGGTAGCAGATATACATTCTACTTTGTTATTACAGTTTAAAATTGATGATTATGTAGGATTATGCTCCTATCTGAGTTTGGACATACTTTCAGTGATAAGATCTAGTGTTTGACATGATGGAAAATTTGGTGCCTACAGTTTGATTAATTTGTAGTTTTGTCCAAGTAGAAAGTTCAGGGAACTACAAGTTTAATATTAGAAATTGATAAATTTTGTAAATACTGTATTTGACAGTTTTAATCCTCCATTATGATTTAAAGCCATATCTTTGATAGAGAAAAAAATTGAGTCCAATAAATAGAGTTATTGCATCGCAATTGTTCAATGATGTTGTTTGAACAATTGTAATATTTTTCTTAAAAACTTTTACATTGTTCTATTAACTAACAATGATTCTCCGACAATCACAATTCTATGAACTAATCAAATTAGTTGGTTACATGAAAAACCATAGCAAATGTTGTATTTTCAACAGGGGAGGAACTCCAGCATTTCTATTGGGGGGGGGGGGGGTCCATATATAGATAGCCTAGTCAAGAGGCATGGACTATATAATAGTTTTGGTACTTTTGTATTATCTGGTACCCATGCGAGAAGTCAAGTTTGGTTAATGCTAATGAAATAAAACAAAATATGATGAAAAAATATAATAGTTTAGAAACAAATTTGGGCTACATATCTGCACATTGGGGGTGGTGGTGGGGGGGGGGGTTGGTAAAGCATTGCATATATTAAATACGTAACCTAAACTAACCTAGGTACCTTTTTTCCCCCTAAACTCCAAAAAACGGTAGTCTAAATATCGTAAACGCAATGACAAACCACGCTTTGCGATCCATTTCTCTATTGACAGATACCTGTTTGACTAGTTTCCTTTAGCACAATATATCGCGTGGGTACCAGCTAATACATAGGCCTAAGTACCATAGTTTTTATCCAAATTATTGGGGGCAACTGCCCCCCTCTCCCCCACCCCTCCTCCCGAAACGACGCCCCTGGTTTTCAATAAGAATAAAAACAAAAGGAAATATCTAGCTATTTCCCAGGGCAGATTGAAAGTCCTAATTTTCGCAGAGATTGAGTTATTTGGGATGGCCGAGGTGAAAGCACGTACGCTGAGAGAAGGAAAGAGCCACTGAACCCGTCCCCTCCCTGAAATCTAGAAATTACCGAATTTCTTGGCAGTTATTCAGATTATCAAGTATTTTTTAATTACTCCCCCCCCCTCCTAATAATATGCCTGTACACCTGCCTGACGAGGGGTCCAGTTCATTTTTAGTGGGGTCTAACTACGCATAGGAACATTAGTTGTAGTTACCAAATCAATTTTGTTCAAATTAAATTATAACGCTTTTATCTCAAAATTCCCACACAGACAAAATTAACATTCCCTGCTACCAAGACCGTATCCAGAGGTTAGGGATTTTGCCCCCTCCCCCCCCCCCAAAGGTTTGTCTGACTCGTAAAAACTTAGCAAAAATGAATACAAACAAAGGTACTTGTCGATTATTGGAACACACCCAAAAAGGGAATTTAGGTTAATCCTAATGAAAATAACGAGACATGATGATAAAACAATACTTTGGAAACAAAATTATGGAAGCCTCATCCAACCTAACGTAACCAAACCTAACCCCCACCGCCACCCCTAATGTGCAAACCTATAGCCTAAATTATACAAGTCCAATGCATTCTGTCTAAGTCCACTGAATCATCCATCACACGTTTTTGTAGCCGAGAAACCGGTTTTCTGAGATGTAACCTAAGCGTAATTCTTGAATGTGTTTCCAATAACCGACAAGTACCCAAATGAATTTTTGATGTTTTTTTTGAATTTTTTTTTTGTAATCCCCCTCCCCCGAAAAAAAAAATCCTGGACACGTTCTTGCCTGTTACTCAGTGAAATTGACAATTGCTAAAGCTATGAATGTAAGCGCGAGGCAGTCGTTACGTAGATTATAGTCCTTGAGTATAATAGAATGTCTCCTGACTACCCCACGCTTTCATTTTGCCCCCCCCCCCCAACACAGACATTATTGGTTTTGCGTTATAAATGCCATACCTGTAAAGAGGTTCTTGCATTTCTGCAAATTTGATCTTTGAACATTTGATCTTCTGAACAGCAAAAGTTCAGTTAATATTAATCAGACAGAGGATAATTTTGAAAGGGTAAAGCTGTTTCTGGGTTAAACATCTTTTTTTTTTACTGATTAGTGGTATTTCTATTTGATCTTGGTACCTAACTGGTAGTTAAGAAATATTTGCCGAAATATTTTCTTTGCCAAATGAATTTTGCCGAAGAAAATCTGTTTGTCGAATTTAGTTATAAAATGCAAATCATGGAATCCTGACTGGAAAGTGTCATCCGTGATTCTTACAGCAAGAACCCGGAAATATAATTTCAAATTTCAATGCAGAGATTTCGACTGTAATTCTCACTTTAATAATTTTGAAGACTTATTTGGGGGTCCTGCGGAGGTTAGACAGGAGTTCATTTTCTAGGTTGGTGATGTGGTAAGGCATGGCTAGTTGTCCGGTTGAAGAAATATGTATGTTGAGCATGGAAAGATTTTCCACATTTCGTAGAAGGATTAGGAACCCTTCAGACCAGTGGCTTCAGTTCACTATTATTTGGGAGGCAAATTTTTGGTTTTTCAACTTTTTTAATGAAAATGCATATATATTAAATATTAATATATTAAATACGTACCCTAACCTAACCGAGGTACCTTCCCCCTTCCCCCTAAACCCCAAAAAACAACAATTTAAATATCGTACACGCAATGAGAACTGCTCTTTGCATTCCATTTCTTAATAGCGGTCTCTTGAAATAACCAGTCTGGCGGGTTTCGTCTGTCATTAGTATATAGAAGTGACCATCTAATGCACTACTACCAATTTGTTTTACTTTTAGTTGCTTTTACTTATAATTTTATATATTTCATTATGTTGACCATTTACTTTCAGTTATTTCAAAGGCACAATGATGCCGCTTTGTGAACATAAATCCAAATGTCTGGCACTTTTTTTGTGTATGTCTAATCCTCTTCGTTGTCTGACCAACTGGATCAAAAAAATAGCTAAACTTTAATAAGTTTTTATTGGATTATCCTTGAACTATTTTCATTCAGGTATTACAGAAATTTAAAAACTGTGAATTCTTCCTCCTTGCTGTTTTAAGATACGGAATAACTTTTTCATACGAGGACAATCTATAATTTAGCCAACTTTTTAGATTAGGTTTATCCTGACGGAAAAAACTGGGGCTCTAGCTAAGGAAAGTTACAATAAAAGTGAACTTAACTTCTTTTGACATTATAAGATTGGTACGACAGTTGACTCTTCATTTTAAAATGTACTTGAACGTAACAGGGTTGCCAACTTGTACACTTTTCGTGTGAAATGCACTCTTTTTTACCTCAAAGGGGAAGCAGAAGAGTGAAAATCACTCTTTTTGGGTGTTAGTTTTCATTCGCTTTGAACGTCAGTTAGTTCGTAAGTTCGTCAAAAGTGTAATTAACCCAAGGAACAGGGTTACCAAATTGCAAAATATTATTTGAAATGTATTATTCTATACCTCAGAGGTGATGGGCCAGCTTTGGCAGTCGTGCGGGTTCAAATTTTTTGACTTGCACTCTTTTTGAGCCAAAATTACTCCTTTTTGGCCTTGATTTGAACTCTTTTTGGATGTCAGTGGTTTGCAACCGTGGAATGTAATTATAACAAAAAAATGAGAGTCTGCACAAAAAGAACACACTAATTGTGATCTTAGCTCATTTTACACTAACAGATAAGTCAATTCCTTCAGAAGAGACCTCGACTTAGTCCGGTTTTTTAATTTTTGAGGCTTGAGCTTCGAAGTAATTTATTACCATCTTAAGTTATGAATTCATAGGAAATTTCTTAAAAAATGAGGATTGATTCCAGAATATGACCAGAACCGTTTTTGCCATCAAGCATTTGCATTAGATGATCCTGTAACTAAAAATAATTCACCCATGTCCATTCCAAAATGACCTTACGAATGTCCTTCAGAACCGTTCACCTCATTTAAGAAATTCTTTGCACCTGGGGATGCAAACCACGCGTGGCACAAAGCTTGTCATATGTGGCATGTATAGGCAAGATGAGCCAGAAATGTGGTACACGTAGGGAAACAAATGATGCTCAGAGATGTATACCACGTGGGACTGGGCCACTTGAATTAAGAGCGATCAAGGGGCCCTTGATCCCTCCTGCATAAGAAACTTTCGAGATTGTTCCATCTGATTTATGAAACATCGAAACCAACATCTTCTGTCTCCAATTTATCTCCTTTTTGAATTGATTTCCTTTTTTTTTAACATAGCCCAATGGACCTTCAAACGATTCAAAGATCTATTGAAGGGAGCACTTAGAAACCAAAGAATTTCTTGCCACTTGAAGGATGGTTGCACAGCTTAGTACATTCTAAGCTGAAAAAAAATATGGGTCCTCCTGGATATTTTTCTAATGAAAAACAAGAAAATACTTCCGTCTGCAGCATCCAAATATTGACAAATAATGTATTTGAGTGTGACATGTCAGCACAGTTTCGATGCTTATTTAAGCCGATGATATCCCCAGCTTTTATAAAAGTATCAGTGATCAGTTATACAAAAAAGAGACAGAGAGGAACTCAACAGCTAATCAATCATATCAGTGGCAGCATCAATAATAAAGAGTCAAGCTGGGGTATCCTATTAGGAACTCTTTTGTATATCCGTTCAAGCAAATAAGATAATCAATTTCTGGTCGTTGCAGTATCTACTTAGCGAATTATCAGTATCAATGAGATTTAACGTCTGTATCCGTCATGTGTGCAGGGCCGTATCCAGAACATTTTTTTTCGGGAGGGGTTTTACAAAAGCAATTTTTTTGGGGGAGGGGGTTACAAAAAAATGACTTCAAAAAACGCATAAAAATTTGTTTATATTCATTTTTGTTACATTTTTTACGAGTCGGAGAAACATTTCGAGGGGAGGGGGTCAAACCTCCTAATCCTCTCCATGGATACGGCCTTGCATGTGTGTATACAAAAATTTTCTAAGGGAGGAAGAAGGGGGAATGAACTCTAGAACTTCAAAAAAGACTCTTATCGAGGGTACAAGCTGCATTAGATGAACCAGGGGCATATGGGTACATTTAAGGTGATACAGGCCCAAGGTCACTCCCTTCCTACCTGCGTAGGTGTAGATCTCCTTTGTAAGTTTCTGGCACCTTTATTTGAGCTACAATGCAAAGTAGGAAACTAAATAAAATGGGAGTAATTGTAGAAGCAAATTTCATACTAGCATAGTGCTACATTAGCATGGACAAGCTAAAGAAAGGAAGCAGGTATTTACGGAGCTTTGCTTCAAATATAGTTTTTTTATTCGATTTAACAGATAGATGAAAACTTTCTAAATTAATTTTTCGCTAGAATTTATATGCCCTTTTCTGGACCATATCCAGGATTTTTCTTCGGGGGGGGACAATTTCTTTTTCTTGGGGGATTCTTTCAAATAAACTTTAAAAAACACATCAAAAATTTGTTTATATTCATTTTTGCTACGTTTTTACATGTCAGACAAACATTTTTTTTGGGGGGGGCAGGGGGGAAACTTCCTACCCCCCTCTGGATATGGCCTTGGCCCTTTTTGAAGTTGTCTTTTTCTAAAATTCGTGTCTAGAATCGCTTTCAGTATTAAAATTTTTTAAAGGTATTTTTTGAGAATTCCTCACCCTTTTCTCTGTATTCCAGCAAAATCAGGGCTTACTGAGCTTATACACTTCTTCCTCATGTTTCATTATCTCAAGTTGTTTAAACGTGGGGAATAGGGGTGTCTCTAAAAAAAAAACCTTATCGGGCACAAATATAACACAAATATATGTCAGTGGTTACTCCACAGGCAAAGATGGTTGGTAGCTGAGGAGGCAAGCGAGTGACAGGCAGAACTTTCCCTGAACACTCATTTACAAAGAGGTTTTTACTGATGTTAAGATTCAACTAATGTTAATTTGAGCCAGTCAGATTTTAATAGAACTTTCTGATTGGCTGAAAATTTCTATGAAAAATTCTGATCGGCTCAAATTAGCACTAGTTAAACCTCGGCATTAGTAAAATCGGTAATAGTGCATGAAACGTACTCTTTTATATCCAGTCCCTAAACTAGTCTCGAAAAACCCGCCAGACGGGTCTATCCAGACAATAGACCGCTATAGAATAATGCAATGCAAAGCGTAGTTTTCATTGTGATTACGATATTTAAACTGTTGTTTTTTGGGGTTTATGGGGGAGGGGGAAAGGTACCCAGGTAAAGTTAGGTTACGTATTTTATATATGGTATGCTTTACCCCCCCCCCTCGTTAAACACGAAATCCAAATCATTAATTTTTGGAGAGACTCGAGACAACCCCAAAAAATTCGTGGATAGTGGAAACACTGCTATAAAATCCCATGAGGATTATAAACGTCCACTGGAAATGGAATACAAATAGGGAAAACATCTGACCATAACAAGAAGATATCAAAACGAGGGAAAAGACAAACAGAAGGTTCAAGGTTTAATTTTAAAATATCTGTACAAAATAGACATAAATAAAGGGTAAACGCCAAAGACACAAGGTCGAATGACAAAAACCCGGTACATTAATCGGAATAAACCTACTTGACAACAAGCAAATAAATAAGAGTTATTCCATGACTCACCAATAGACGGGATGGCAATAGAAGATGGCGTTGTTTAGCCAATTGTCTTACCCATTGGCTAAAGACCCATTCACAATGAGATTTTACGGTACCGATGCATTAAACGCACTCTTTTATATACTGCTTAAGAAGTCAAATTTGGTTAATGCTAATGAAATAAAATTAAATAGGATGAATATATAATAGTTTAGAAAGAAATGTGAGCTACATATTTACAAATTAGGAGGGGGGGTAAAGCATAGCATATATAAAATACGAAACCCAACCTAACCTAGGTACCTTTCCCCCTCCCCCTAAACCCCAAAAAACCACAGTTTAAATATTGTAATCACAATGAAAACCACGCTTTGCATTGCATTACTCTATAGCGGTCTATTGTCTGGATAGACCCGTCTGGCGGGTTTTTCAAGACTGGTTTCGTGACTGGATATAAGAGAGTACGTTTCATGCACTATTACCGATTTTACTAATGCCGAGGTTTAACTAGTGCTAATTTGAGCCGATAAAAATTTTTCATAGAAATTTTCAGCCAATCAGAAAGTTCTATTAAAATCTGACTGGCTCAAATTAACATTAGTTGAATCTTAACATCAGTAAAAACCTCTTTGTAAATGAGTGTTCAGGGAAAGTTCTGCCTGTTACTCGCTTGCCTCCTCAGCTACCAACCATCTTTGCCTGTGGAGTAAATGACAGGCATATGGGAAAAAATGCCTTACCACTGACATATATTTGTGTTATATTTGTGCCCGATAAGGTTTTTTTTAGAGACACCCCTATTCCCCACGTTTAAACAACTTGAGATAATGAAACATGAGGAAGAAGTGTATAAGCTCGGTAAGCCCTGATTTTGCTGGTTTTTGGGGTAAGCCCTGATTTTGCTGCTGTGTTTACGTTCGTGTACTTACGAGCATTAGTTTTTAATAAATTTCAGAGATCCAAATTTGTTGTTGACGAAATAGCCAAAGCACGTTTATTTCCAGCCTTTAGAAGGCTATTTGAGCGGAAGGTCGCAAAAGATTGTCTACGGTCCAACTCATTGCCACTGATTGGCCTTCAAAAAAAAAGACGGTATAGACGGTTTACTATAACATTGTCCAATCCTCTAAAATCAGGATTTTAAATTTTTTGAAATTACCCTAGATGGCACTATCAACCTTTTCCCTTGAAGAGATGTGACATTGTTCAGTGATAGGATAGCTTCAAAATAAGGAAATATCGCCCCTCTGGCCCCCTCGTTTTCATTTGTAATGCTACTGGAATTTATGTTGTCTTAGTTGTTTTAATTGTGCATAATAAAGAGGAAATAGAGAACAGTTTATCCTTAAAAGAGCAGTAAAGCCTACAACAGCCCTTTTGACTACTGGAACCAGAAATCGCGTTTACCTTCTTCAATACGACACCAAAACTATGGGGTGCTACCATTTCGACTAACCGTCACAAGCACTAAACGTCATAACATCTAAAAGGAAAATCCGTCAGAACCACTAACCGTCATAACATCAACAAAAAATTTATAAGTTTATATAATAGTAATAAGTATATAATAGTTTAGAAACAAATTTCGGCTATATATTTGCAAATCAGGGGGCTGGGGTGGGGTTAAATCTTAGCATATGTTAAATACGTAACCTAACCTAAACTAGGTACCTTTTCCCCCTAAACCCCAAAAAACTAAAGTTTTAAATTTTTAGATGTTATGACGGTTAGTGGTTCTGACGGGTTTTTTTTTGTCGATATTATGGCGGATTTTGTCGATTTCCTGACGTTATGGCTTCTGACGGTTAGATGTTATGACGCCTTCCCCAAACCTATATCCCTTCAGTCACCTCAGTTTACTAGAGCACTGCCGATTAAATATAATCAGGATCAAGAAGACTGGGAATTATTAGGACGTATCCCTAGACTGCGATTGAGCGAGGTATCCCTAGCTCAATCGCATTGGATAATAAATAAAACAATAAAAAAAAAATCGTGAAAATATCTTTTTTTAATAATCTTTTACAACTTCAAAATAGTACTAGTAGCTCATCGATGCTTTTCAATTATTTCATAGGACACTAAGCAAGGCTGTATTCAGGGGGGGGGTCAGGGTTCCCCCCTGAAACTTTTTTCCGACTTGAAAAAACATAATAAAGATGCGTATAAACAATTTCTTTATGCGTTTTCAAAGTATTTATTTTGCCCCCACCCCGAAACCCCCTCGAACATAAATCCTGGATACACCCTTGTCATCAAGGTCTTTATCGGGTGGTAAACTCAAAAAAAGCAAAAGAACATTTTGAGTTATTGAGTTAAGAACATTTGAACTGTTTTGAGTTAGGATTTGTGTAGGTATCAGCATAAAGTTTTAATGGTGTCAGAAATGTTATTATGAGTAAGAATTGCATGATTTTTTACTGAAAAGGTTCGGGCAGATATTCGGCAATTCATTCGGGAGGGCAGCATTTTCAGTAGAGGAACCACAAATTTGTAAAAAAAAAGCAGCAAATTATGTGAAAAATATAGACAAAACTATAAACTATGAAAAAACAAAAAATAAATTTTGGGAGTTTAAGGCCCGGAAGTTCCTCCTACATTCATGCCTGAATGAGCTATTATTCCTAAAAAGAAAATTGAAGCTAACTAATTAATGCTCTAATTAATGCGTTAGATAATTTCTAGTATTGTTTTATTTTCGCTATAATTGCTTAAACTTTTGGTACTCTAGTAGTAGCCGGGCAACATGAGAAAAGTGAAGTTTGGTTAATGCTAATGAAATAGAAGTAACTAAGATAAAAATAATAGTTTATAGACAAATTTCGGCTATATATTTGCACATTAGGGGGGGGGGAGAGGGGAAAGCATCGCATATATTAAATACGTAATATAACCCAAAATAACCTAGGTATCCTTTCACCCCCCCCCCAAACCCAAAAAACAACAATATAAATATTGTAAACGCAATGACAAACCACGCTTTGCAATTCAATTATTGAAGAAACCCGTTTGACTAGTTTCTTAAGCATCTTTCCTATATAATATCTCGCTTGTTGCCCGGCTATTGCTAAAGTATCAAACTTTTTTAAATCGTGGCTCTCAGCATACAAGTTAAAAGTATGTGCTAAGAATCTTCCAATGAATCAATCAGTATGTCAAACCTTTCCTATTGTTATATTCAGTTCAGTGTTTGTGAATATCAACTTAATTCACAATTCAAGACGAGCATTGCATAACAAGAAGTCATTGGGGCAAGAGGGGGGTAAAAATCAATTGGGAACTTGTCTTCAAATTATCGCGCTTGAGAGGAGTAAAAGCATTCTTAAATGTCAGTATAAAATCCTTGTATGAATTATGAGATTTGATTAAAGAGGGGGTTACACGCGTAATGCTTTGGATGACAGCGTTTAATCCCCTGCTGCTTCGTCGATGATCGTTACTTTTTCAGATGAAAATCAATTTGCAACAGTTGAAACTCTGGTATGCAAATCTTAAATCTTGAACAGAACACGGTTTTCTAATCAGAAACATTAGATCATAATTGCTAAACTTTTTTCAAATCAATTGCCTTTAGCGCAAACAAAATCACCGTACAAAAAAAATTTAATAATTAAGAAAACCACCTTAGGCAAGAACGCATTCGGGATTCGTTTCGGCGGGGGGTGTGTAAAACTAAAAAACGCATTTTTATATTTATTTTGTTATGTTTTTACGAGTTGGACTAAGATTACGGGGGAGGGGTCAAACCCCTAACCCCCTGGATACGGCCTTGACCTCTGGTTTGTGTTACTATCACAAACACAAGACAAAAAAAAACTAACAAAAAAAGGATTCTTTAAAAACTGGAAATTTGTGAAAAGAGGGGAAATAGTTCTATAAAAGATAAAGTAAAAACCGCCGGATTTTAATGTATTTTATTATTTTATTATACAGTTGGGCGGAATGCAAACTTCTAGAAAAAATATTTTAGCATTGCTCCCCCTCTACTCAAGACTAAAATTACAGTTAAGCCAAATATGAATTGCTAGAAAAATGTTTTAACACTGCTCACCCTCTACCCAATATTAAAAAATACAGCTGGGCCAAATTCGAATTTATAGAAGAAAAGGTTTCAACATATGTATTTTATTTTAACATTATGACATATTTATTTATATATATTATAAAATAGGTTTTAACATATAGGCCTAATGTATTTTTAAGTATTAAAAGTCTCTTTAGTACGAATTAAGGTACTATCGAAAGCAAGTTAAAAATAGCGAGATACATAAGATTGCTGACGGAGTAGGCAAAACTTTTTTCAGCCCCGCCCCCTTAGAAGACTACCAATACCGAACAAGCACACGATTCTTTAACGTTAATGAAAATATGACTCTTTTCGCAGATACCCCCGGGGAGATATAAAGAAACATCAAGCAAGTAGATACATTTTTATAATCTTTTTTCAACGGTTTTCCGTAAAAGCATATAATATAATTTGTAATACGACGATCATGGACGATCATGCTTTTATTCGATGGCAGATAACGAGGATAAGAATGTGGTAAGCACAAGGTAACATTCCTCTCTGTAGTGGACGGATAACCTAAGTTTATAAATGCTTAAAACAACCCTCAGAAATGAAAAAAATATCCTCAGAATTGGGTAAAATACATACAATCCTGTAGTCTGAGCTCGGCCCCTCTTTCATGGAATATCCAACGCCCAAGAGAAGAGCATTTTTGAATGGGCTTCAAGGTTAGGTTATAGAAAAGAACTAATAAAATAAAGAGTATTAAAGTATTAAACACACTAAAAAAGTTCCTACAAGTAAATCAACGGAATTATATAAGTATTTTAAAATTAGTTTGAGAATAGGGCCTACACGTTTGTATTTCCGTTGATAGCATAACGGAATTAGTTTACGCTTTAGGACAAAACAACCCATTTAACCCGTAATTATTTAAAATATTCTGACTCATGGCATATTCGCAGTCAGCAACTAAGCAGAAATTTTATTGGATGATGGTTCAGTCTGTCAACCCTCCTTCCCCCTCCCCTCAAAAAGAGGCCAATTTTGCAAAAACAATCCCAAATGAGGAAACATCGTCGTAGGAATATAGACAGTTTGCCTCCTCCCGCTTCTTCCTGTGCATTTGTATATCCAGTTATCCACAGCCAAGTGTTGGCTTCAGGAATCTTACCATAAATAAGTTAAAAGTAGCTTTTTATGGTAAAAAATGCTTCGTAACTAATTTAAAGCACTGTAAACAGTAACTAGTGTACCATATACTTTTATGATAAAACTTTATTATCGATGTCCCAACAGTGGCGGCTCTGGTCTCTCCTGCGCCCCGGGCAAAGTCTTGATGAGTTCCCCCCCCCCCTGTCTGCCACAAAATTTTCAGGCCAGCTTTTAACAAAAATTTCATTTATTGACTAAATTATTTTCAATTTATTAATCAATTACTAATTTATTTTTTAATTCGTTGTTTAAATTATTTAACTATTATTAGTTATTTTGATTTAATTGTATTAATTATTATTATTTAATTATTAATAATTTTTTTACTACCTGTTCCAGTTACTTTATTAATCAAATTTAAAACTATTAGATTATTTGTTGGATGTTTTGCGCCCCAAAAATTTTTATGCCCGATGCAAGTGCCCCCTTTGCTCCTCCCCAAATACCACCTCTGTGTCCAACCCACTATTGATGTTCACCGATGAAATTTGAGGGATCTTGCTTCTGAAAAAATATTGCTGCTTATGTAGTTTGCGTTTTACATTTTGAATTTCGATTTATACAAGTCATTCTTGCGTACTTAGATAATTTTCTATGCAGGGAAATCACTCTCTAGATCTTAAGGCAGATAAAGTTTTTAGCTTACGAGCTAACCCTTTTCTAAAGGCTTTAAGTCGCAAAGCATTATAGGACAACACAAATATTGAAAAGCAGTGTCTGGGTTGCCTTTCTTATTAATAATGAACAGTTTTTGAAAATAGGCATGGTTTTGCACCTTAAAATTTTATTACTACTACTACTAACAAGTCACCGCAACACCAAGCCACCTAAGGCCAAGACAGCTAAGTGCGTTCCTCCTCTATCCCAATATTCAAATTATATTTTCATTTTCCAAGCATTCCAACAAGCGAGAAAAAAAAAATGTCCATTTAAAAAAGAACGCAAACAATGGGAACACAACACTAAACCTCTTAAGAAATAAAAAAGATTCCATACAGAGGATATCAATCCATCTACATGCTAACTTGCTAACTGAGGAAATTTCATCTATTTTGAATTTTTGGACCCTGAAGTTTAAACTCTATTTTGGAAACAAACATCTCATGTGATTCGTCCATTTTTTTTTTTTTTTTAGACAATACTATTTATGCATAAAACATAAAAAAAAATGCTTGGCGCTCAATTCAGGAAATTATTCTGGGAATAAGAGTTTGGTATCACAGCAGTTTTTTTTTTTTGAAGTTCATTCCAAGACAAAATTCATTCACATTCAGACAATTTTGGAAATATCATTTTTGATACCCTATTTCAAGGCTACACAAATAGCGTCTGCTTAAACCATACGCCATATCAGAAACCTCCCTATTGCACCGAAGTGATAGTAGGGGTTATCTTGGCATCGCGGAAAGCTTGTATTCGGTGTCCTTTGAGGGCCTATCAGTATCTTAGTCTCCCACGTTCCTTATGACTGGCGCCCGACAATTTTAGGATGACCCAGATTGACTGCTGATGGCTCCATAAAAGAAGGCTTATAGAATTGTATCAAAGCGATTCAGAGCCATTGGTGTGGCGACTAAGATATACCTAAGTTATCCCCTGGGAGGTGACGCAAGGCTTATTTTCACGAAAGAACGAATGGATGTGATCCTTCTGATAAAAACAAGTTGGAATCTTGCTCTGATGCCGAGACTTTATTTTTTTTAAGTTCCATGAAATCATTAGTTTTTGTTCTGAGGGGGGGGGGGTAAGCCCCAAAAGACTTTAGAAGACATTTTTATCTATGCTATGCAATATTTTATTGGTATACAGCGTATTCCAAATCTAGACTAGGCAATTTAAAAGCAGATATACACAAATATTTTAACTTTAAGGGGTATTGGTGCATTATATCTAACACACCAAAGAAGTCAAGTTTGGTTAATGCTAATGAAATAAAATAGGATGGATATATAACAGTTTAGAAACAAATTTGGGCTATATATTTGCACATTAGGGGGGTGGGGTCGGGGTAAAGCATAGCATATATTAAATACGTAACTTAACCTAACCTAGGTACCTTACCCCCCCCCCCGTGAACCCCCAAAAAACAACAGTTTAAATATTGTAAATTCAATGAGAAACCATGCTTTGCGATCAATCTAGATAGCAAATATCCGTTTTACGGGTCTCCATGTATGCATTCCTTGGACAGTCTATAGCGCTAAGTTAGGTATAAAGCACCAGTACTCTTTAAGGGATGGAAACAGTGGACTTTCTGCAAAAAGAAATATTTATAGATATTAAACTGTATATGTATATTAATTTAAACGTCTGGAGCCAAGGGAACCCGTAGAAATTGTTCTGGTTATGACGGGCTTTTCCAAGAGGGATAAGGTTTGAAAGACTTCTTCGATAGTTACAAAACTTGCACTTTTCGAAAATGCTTGGTCATCTAGGAAAGAGACTAAAGTCCTTCCCTGTTGGTATCTTTTCCCGTAGTTATGTTAACCTTTTTCCACGTTTGTCTACATGTGTAATATTGGACTCATTAATGATCACTTTTGCGGCAAGTTCCTTTTTGACCCCCCCTTAAAATGGGTCATAAAAAGCTCAAAACAGCCCATAGTATCCACAAATTTAAAAGTATGTTTCTAAAAAAAAAAACTGTCTGGTGAGAAAAAATTGTCATTTGTAGCGAATTCAGGAATAGTAATCATTATTTTCCTTAGTCTTATTAATAAAATATTTTTTTGAAAACAAATTTGCAGGAATTTTCCACAGCAGAACTGATGTCATTTTCGAGGGGTTTTAGGGTATTTAAAAAAAAATCTGCAAAATCTTGCAAAAATATGTGTACGTCTTTCACTCACGCATCCCCAGACAAAGATCGACATAAGTGCGTTTCGAAACTCTCATCTTTTCTGTTTACAAAAGATTACGTCTTAAACTGCATTCTGGTCGGCCAATCATTAAGGTTACTCTTTAAGGTTGAATTAAATAATAAAAAAAGAATAGGTTTTTTCAACTGAAAGTAAGGAGCAACATTAGAACTTAAAACGAACAGAAATGATTACGTATATGAGGGGGTTCGCTCCCTCGTCAATACCTCGCTTTTTACGCTAAAATTTGAATTTTGTTCTAGTTCTTGACCCCCGAATCACAAAGGCTATTTAATTAGAATAAATAGCTCTTATTAAAGTAATAAAAAAAAATTTAGCGTAAAGAGCGAAGGATTGACGAGGGGGCGAACCCCTTCGTCTACGTAATAATTTCTGTTCGTTTAACATTCAGTTGAAAAAAAAACTTGCCTTTTTATTTAATTTATGATCGTTTTTAAATAATGCTGGGAAATCCACCGCCCTCTTCATGGAAAAATTCTCTTCCCCCATTAAAAATTCCTCTATGGAAAGATCCTCCCAGGTAGCCCCCTCCACCTGACCCCCCGAACAGAAAGAATCCCCCTGAAAACGTCTGTATACTCCCCAGTAACTAATACTATATGCAAACAATGGGAAAAGTTCATAATTTGCAGCCCTTTCTCGGGAACTGCGGGAGATTAAATCATCCTCAAAGACATAGGTATTAGATTTTTCGACTATGCTGAACAAATTGGCTATCTCGAAATTTTGTTCCGGTGACTTGGGGAAAAATAGCGCGGGAGGGGGCCTAGTTGCCCTCCCATTTTTGGCCAGGTTTAGGACCACTGGGTCGATAGGATCACCCCTGGGAAAAAAACAACAAAAAAACAAATAAAAACGCATCTGTGATCTTTCTTTTGGCATAAAAAAACAACGAAATTCCACATTTTTGTAGATAGGAGCTTGAAACGTCTACAGCAGGGTTTTCGGCCGCTCCTTATTTACAGTTCGTTACTATGAACTGTTTGAAAACACAATAAAATACAGATGAGATGCATTACAGGCGCTGAAGTAGGGCGCAATTTTGATTTTACTTACAAGCAAGGGCGTTTCCAGGATTTTTGTTCGGGGGGGGGGGGTAACAAAAACTTTATAAACGCATTAACAATTTGTTTATATGCAGTTATGATGTGTTTTTATGAGTCTGACATAAAATTTGGAGGGAGGGGTCAAACCCGGTGACCCCTTTCCTAAACGGCCTTGCCTACAGGTGTGATTATATCGTGACTCGGACATTACTTGTTCTGATAAAAAGTTGATTACTAATTTATGCACTCAAATTTTAAGGGTTTTTATCCCGATTTGGAAAAAGTGTTTTCAAAAAGACTTACTAGTTTGTTCTTTTTTCTCTCTCTCTCGCTCTCTCTCTCTCTCTCTCTCTCTCTCTCTCTCTCTCTCTCTCTCTCTCTCTCTCTCTCTCTCTCTCTCTCTCTCTCTCTCTCTATCTCTCTCTCTCTTTTGATATGTAGTTTGCTCGACCGGAATAAAATATTATTCTATATTGTATAAAACAGGCATAGAAACGATGTTATAAATTCCAGCTATTACCTCTAACAGAAATCTAGTAATTATACCTTTTAATGGATATGGTTACAGTTTCTTAATCTATCAGATTTGAATGAAAGTTGAAGTACCCACCCCCCAGCTTCAAAACTGGAGGGATTCAAGGGTGCTAGTGACATAGATTTATGAACGTTATATCTACGGTAGTTTAATACATAATTTCACGCAATATCAAGCAAAGGCTGTGTCAATCTTGATTGATTCGCTACCCAACACAATTCATCTTGCTAATCATGCCTCTGCCTGAATTTAGAAGATGCGTTATAAAACTGTATGTTAGTACTTATTAAAATATACGCACTTCATTTCAGAATTTGGAACCGGAAAATTAATTTGAAATTCCTCTGAAGTCTTATATATAATGGGTTCTTGTGCATTATATCCAACACACGAAAGAAGGCAAGTTTGGTTAATGCTAATGAAATAAAATAAGATGAATATATAATAGTTTAGAAACAAATTTGGACTCTATATTTGCACAGTAGGGGGGTGGGGGTAAAGCATAGTATATATTAAATACGTAACCTAACATAACCTAGGTACCCCCCCTAAACCCCAAAAAACAACAGTTTAAATATTGTTAAATCAATAAGAAATCATGCTTTGCAATCAATTAATCTCTTGCAACTTCCCGTTTGACTGGTTTCCATTAGTATTTCCTTGTACAGTCTATGCGCTGTGTTGGATATAATGCACCAGTACTATGTAATGTATGAACTAATCGGCTTTACTGTGTATAAAACTTCTAGGACAAAATTCGGTGACAGAGCTCAGGGACGTACGCAGGGGGGGAGCCTCCGGGCACGCCCCCCGCCCTGAAATCTCACGATTTTTTTTATTGTCCCATAATTTTCTGATTTTTCTTACAGAATAATGGGTTTGGAGGATTTGACCCCCCCCCCCCCCGAAACAAATTGCCCCCCCCCCCCGAAACAAATTCCTGTGTACGTGCCTGACAGAGGTACACTTGCTTCGAGAAACGAACGCTCATAGTCCTTATTTCTGTTGAGAGAAGTGACTGGACAAGGACAAAAACCCTCTGAAGCTTCGTCCACAGTTAGGTTTAAATAACGCCAAAATTGGACCAAATATAAGATTTATTTAAATTCCCAAGTATTCCTCGTCATCAAAAATTCTGAATTCTATTTTAAATTCAGCTTCGTTACAGTGGCGTGAAGTCGTGGAAATTTAGAGGTGGTGCAAGTTCACTGTTTTTCCAGTTTCTTCAGTGAAAAATACCATAAACGGTATTTTGTAAGGAAACTCCCTCACTACCAAAAAAACAAAAAAGATATTCATCCAAATCTAGGCGGATGACAAAAAATTTAGGCAACACTACCCCGGCTGCCCCCAATTAACTTCACTAAATAATTGTTGATAATTATCTGTTAAGAAACAATGTTGGTAGACTCCAGGATGAGAATTTGAGAGAAACTTTCCAGGAACAGTTGAATACTAAACTTGAGAGTTTAAAATTTGATAATGTGGAAGATGGTTGTAATAATTTTAGAAAAATAATTTGTGAAGTTGCTGAAGGTGTATTAGGGAAGAAAGCTAGAACTGCAGCTAAGAATATTAGTGAAAAAGCTTTATATTTAATAGAAAGGACAAACGACTTGTACAAGAATTATCTGAATGATAGATCATGTGGAAACAAAAGAAATGTAAAGAAGGTGGAGAAAGCATTAAAATATGAATTAAGGAGGCAAGAAGTGGAGGCCATGGATAAAATTACCGAGGATCTGGAACATGCAGCTAGACGGTATAATAGTAAAATGTTGTATTGGTACGTTAACAAAATGAGAGGGAGCAGTCAATCCGGACTTGGCCCTGTTAAAGATAGGAATGGGATCGCAATTAGCGATAAGGAAAAAACTAAAGAGAGATGGGCCGAATATTTTGAGAACTTGCTTAACCGAGATAGAGTTGCAGGAAAAAATATAGAGGAAAATGAAAAAGTTTCTGATACTTTGGATGTGAAGGAAGATTTGTTTTGTGAGGAGGAATTAGCAACAGTACTAAAAGGATTAAAGAATAATAAAGCTCCAGGTGCTGATAGGGTGTTAAATGAGTTTCTTAAATATGGTGGCTCTGAGGTCAGAAATAAGTTATTGAAGATTATGAATATGAATTTTGAAACAGGGGAAGTACCTAACGATTTTAGGAAAACCTTAATTAAACCACTGTATAACAAAGGTGATAAGAGAGAGTGTGGTAATTATTGAGGCATTAGTCTGGTCTCTGTAGGTAGTAAATTACTTAGTAATATGATACTTTTTAGACTGGGGGATGCTGTACACAAAGTTATAAGAGAAGAACAGTGCGGTTTTAGAAGAAGTAGAGGATGTATCGACCAAATTTTCACTCTTGGATCACTAATTGAGAAGTGTCTGAGTGTTCAAACACCCTTGGTCCTCAGTTTTATAGATTACGAGCTAGCGTTCGATTCTGTAGATAGAAGAGCTTTAGTAAAGGTATTATCCTTGTATGGCATACCAGGCAAATACATTAAAGTGATTAGTGCTATATACGAGAATAACACTGCTGTGGTTAAGGTAGGAAATGAGGATAGCAGCTGTTTTTGTTTTAAATTAGGAGTTAAGCAGGGCTGTGTTCTATCCTCCTTTGTATGGATTATTTTGATGGACTTTGTTTTAAGGAGCACAGGAAAGGCAATGGGAGACCAAGGAATAAAATGAGGAAGAAAAAGCCTCCTGATTATGCTGATGATTTAAGCATCCTAAACGAAAGTTTGAGCAAAATGAATGAAGTTTTAGAGGTTTTGCGAGTTTAGGGTGCTAGAATTGGTTTGAAAATTAATGTTAGGAAGACTAAGTCAGTAAGGCTAGGAATAAGTGAAGATGAAAATGTGACGTTGGGTAATGAAAAGATTGATCAGGTGGCCAGCTTCGCTTACTTTGGTAGTATTATTAGTGAAGATGGTGGGAGTAGTGAAGATGTCAAAAATAGAATAGCCAAGGCTCAGGGTGTTTTTTCACAGTTAAAAAAAGTATGGAAGAATAGGAAGATAAGTCTTCAAGCAAAGATTATAATATTAGAAGCTACAGTGATGACAGTGGTCAAGTATGGCTCTGAAGCATGGACGCTCCAAAAAGCGGATGAATATTTGCTAGATGTTTCCCAGAGAAATTGCTTAAGGATTGTTTTGGGTACCCGGCTGACTGACCGTATTTCAAACAATAGGCTATACGAAAAATGTGTTTCAAGACTACTTTCTAGGGCTATAATTGAAGAAAGGCTGAGGTGGCTAGGGCATATTGTGCTGATGAAGAATGACAAATTTCCGAAGGTTACTCTTTTTGGCCAACCGTCTAGGGCTAAACTGAAAGCAGGTTGTCACCATCTGGAGTGGGAGGACGTCAAAAGGAAAGGTTTAAAGGAAATGGGAACTTCGTGGGAGGGTGAAAAAATGGAGGCTTCGAAAAGATTCGGGTGGAGGAGGAGCATGCGTAGCTGTGTTGGCCTCAGGCGGCTTGGTGCTGCGGTGAGTTGTTAGTAGTAGCAGTAGTAATCACACCAAGTCAATCAGATAAATCTGATTAAGGATGGGTCCAGTTTAGATAAATTTCGGTGCAAGGTAGATATAATCAGGAATGGTTCTTAAAGGCTTATTGAAGGGATTTTGCGCCTTGTCGGCAAGGCCGCATCCAGGGGGGGGGGGGTTACAAGGTTTGTGTTCCCCCCGCCCCGAAATTTTTGTATGAATCGTAAAACGTAACAAAAATGCATAGAAACAAATTGTTGATGGTTTTTTTAAGTTTTTTATATCCCCCCCCGAACAAAAATCCTGGATATACCCTTGCTTGTCAGAGTAAGATACTATTTGATATAGTATTTATGTAAGCTGTGTATCCCCAAAGATATCGAACTCTAAGGTGAATTTTTTCTCCATGAGTACGGCCGTTTTAAAAGTGACCAAGTTCACTGGTGCCATAGAATAATATCAAGGCAGAAAAAATACGAATGATTCAAAGTGTAAACAGTTTCAAGTGATAAAATATAATACACAAAATTTAATGAACAAATTTTCTTTTTTTTCTAAGCTGTTATCCTCATTTACTCCCTAAAACTTTAATGGAATGATTCTAGCAGTTCTAGGCGTTTGCCCTCCCCTCCCCAGAAAATACCCCCAAGAAATCCCCCTTAAAATACCCCCCTTAAAATACGTCCTCCCAACAGAAAATACCCACACCCGCGGAAAATACCCCTCCACCGAAAACCCCCCCCCGTGGAAAATATAATTTTTTTTAGTTTCGTTGAAAGGAGCTAAGGAACGGGAAAGAGAGGAATTTACACACCAAAAGTATCTTAAAAACTTAAAAAAAACACGAATCCATTTTTGTTGAAAAGACTTCTTTGTGAACTTCAGTGATTTTTGGCATTAGCGGGCGTCAATTAGAAAAAAAAAGAAAAAAAGAAGCGCACACCTATGATTGGTGTGCGCCAAATTAAAAGAAGAAAAAAAATGTAGGAAAACAATCATCAAACTTGAGCTAAAAATATGGCACCAAAAAGTTTAAGAAGGTTTAGCTTTCCTTTAAAAGGATGATTGGCTTTGGGAACCGACCAATTCTTATTGTTTAAGTTCTTATGGACAAAAGCGTTGTCAAATTCTATGAGTTTTTTTTTTTACCTTCCAAACTACCACAAATCACCATTAATAAATAAATGAAACCCAAACTAACAGAAATGACAATACATAACCTAGCCAAACTCAAAACGAGCAAAAATTAAAAGGAGTAGGGCTGGCAACACCCATATCTTCTCAGGACCAGAACATAATTTGCCCTTTACTAAAAAGAAAAATTAATAACCGTGTATTGTCAGTTTAATATAAATATTCTGATTTTTATTCCTTATAGTCTTAACACTTCTTTATTTATTAGTCAAAAAGCGAAAACATTTAAATGTATTGGTTTTCAGTAAAGTGCAAATTATGTTCTGGTCTTGAGGAGGTGTTCGGGTTGTCAGCTCTACTTATGTTAATTTTTGCTCGTTTTGAGTTTGAATTTGTTATTTATTGTAATTTCTGTTCGTTTTTTGTAATTTATTATTTATTTATAATTTCTGTTCGTTTTGGATTTCATTTATTTACTATTTATTTTTATATGATTGTGGTTTGTGTTAGTTTTACGCTTGGAGAATTGTTTGAATTTATTTCTACTCATTTTTGGCTTAATGAGGCTCTTTACTATTCTTTGACAAGCTTGTTTTGTGGAAAAACTGTTTTAAAGTAATTCTTTTAATTTTTTATTGACAGTCTTTTTCATAGAAAAAATTTTATGTCTTTGTTTTTTTTTTCTATTGTACTCCATAGTTTTTACTTTGAAGATTATTTGACCTTATTTTTGCTCATTTTTGGTTTAATGAGGCTCCATACTTTTCTTTAAAAAAAACTTGTTCCGTTTTTTTCCGTTTTTTGTTCCGTTTGAGAAGATATGGAAACAAAAACTTGTTTCCCATTAACTAGTACTACCTGTAAGTAATTAACAAAAAAACAACAAGTTTTTCAACTGAAAGTGAGGAGCAACATCAAACCTTAAAACGAACAGAAATTATTATGTATATGAAAGGGGTTGCCTCCTCCTCAAGACCTCGCTCTTTACGCTAAAGTTTTTTAAAAAACTTTAAAGTTTTAAAGTTTTTTAGAATTGGAAAACAAAGCTTATTTTTCTAAATAAACGACCATTGTGTTACAGCAATCGTTCTTAAAGAATTAGGACAAAAAAGTCAAAGCTTTAGCGCAAAGAGCAAGGTCTTGCGGAAGGGGCAACCCCTTTCATATACGTAATAATTTCTGTTTGTTTTAAATTTTGATGTTGCTCCTTATTTTCAGTCGAAAAACTTGTTCTTTAAAATTCAATATCTGATCGTTTTTAAATAATACCGGGAAACCCAGCTCTCTGTCCATGAAAAGTTCCGGTACTTGCGTATTACACGTCACACACTCAAGTTGACGCTATGTAAAACACGAGCACAAACCGGTTTCTTCGTTACTTTCTTCGTTACTTTGGAAGTAAATTTTTGGTATATATTTGCACATTAGGGGAAGGGGGTAAAGTATAGCGGGTCTGCATGCAAAATATGCTAGGTACAATTATTCTGCATATTTTGACCGAAGAACTGTTTTCTGACTTCAAACTGTCCAAATACTTTAACCCCCCTTCCTCTTATATGTAAATATATACCCCAAATTATATATTTCCCATCTACTCTGTCACTTGTCTTTGTCTTGTCTCATGCTGAAAGAAACTAATGAAGAAACCGGTTTGTTCTCGAGTTTTACACAGCGTCAACTTGAGTGAGTGGCGCATAATTCACAAGTACCAAAATTTCTTCCCCCAACGAAAAAAAAAACTCAAACAAAATTATCGAATTTGAAAAGCCTTATTTTCCACGGGGAGGCGGTATTTATCGGGAGGTATTTTAAGGTTTTTTTTTCACGGGGGGGGGGGTGTTTTCCGAGCGGGGGTATTTTCCTCGGGGGGGGGGGGGGTTATTTCCAGGGAGTATTTTCCGCGGGGTTTTCTGCGAGGGCCTAATAACTGACCGTCGCAGGTGTCCCTTCCTTTGTGCCTCCGGCTGTGCCTCCGTGCCTCCGGCACACCTGAAACAGCGTGTTTCTGGAAGCGAAGGAACACAGTTTTGTCTTTGGCTAATGGAAAGCGTACGGCGCGTTTTTTACGACGGCAAACTTTCTCCTCTTGAGAGGTTATCTTTGCTTGGTCGTGTTGTTTACTGCGTTTGACATTGGAGATCCTGGGTCCTAAAAAGTGGACATTATGCTTTGAACGAGAATTTTATTACCACAAACCTTTACCATTGCCTAGAGATAAATATGCATTCCCTAGTGCTTCTCATTCGTCGATTCAAACGGCTTGGGCTCGACCGTCTTTTCAAACTCTCCGACATGAATAGCCAAACGTGTGAAGATTTTTTTTAGGAAGATGCGGTCTCAAACCAGCACTTACAGTACTGTAATAAACTTTTCGTTCCTCCAACTTCTGCACCGAATTCGTCGATATGAAAGTATAACGGATTTTGGAGCTCAATATTCCAATGAACAGTTGTCCTTGCCCAAGGCCAAGCGAGTTAGATCCATTGGTGTTGTGTCTGTCAGTTCCGATTTTTCTTTGCCCGGGGACGATGAAATCAAGCTCGAGCTAGGGTGAGCTCATATTGAAAGCCAGCGAATAACGAAAGCCTTGATACCCGACGACGTACTTTCTGCTTTCGGTCAACAAGTACCGAGTGTTCGTCTTTCTGTACTTCACGACAGTGACTCAGACGATGACTCAGAGGAAAATACTCTGTCCGATAAGCAGGAAAAGGCTTCCGCGACTGACACTGAATCGGGCTCGGAAAGTGACGGTATCTTTGAAGATTTGCCAGTGATTGTTCACTGTGTGAAACACCAAGTTGATAAAAATTGGGCTAGTGAGCCTGTGACGAACATGAAGAATTCTAGGTTTTGTCTTGTCAAGACTTCTGACGGCTCCATAACACCAATAAGAAATTCCACGCTGTTGTGGCTTCTGAGGGAAAGCTCTGAGAAGCTGAGTAGTGACGGATTAAAACGGGTGATTGTCCAAGGCCGACGAGTAGGGCTACGTGAGTCGACACAAACCAATGCAGAGGTCGGTGTGAAATCGGAATTGCGTATCGGTGAATGGTCCGTATACAGACCGGTTGGCAGGGGAAAGAGAGTAGTAGTTGGGCGGGTCATACAGTTTGGCTACTTGTCTGGGCGAAGATGCCACTCTTTTGACACGCAGAATATGGCGATGCCGTTCCCTGACGACATAGGAATTCTGTGCCAGTGGTTCCGGCTGAATGCTGATCTCACATTAACTGCCGCATTGGTAGACCAGGGTTACTGTGACTCCAGTCTGTATATCATGCATTCAGCAGAACCCGTTTCTATGGAAATCGGCACCAACATTGTCTTTGGCTTTGACTCAGACGTCTTCACAAAGCTGAATTCATTTATCCAGAAGAAGGGGTTCCGCTTTTTTGATATCTCGTCAGCATCGCAATCATCATGTTAAAAATGGCACCTAAACCCAACCTCAAGACCATAACCACCACCATCGCCATGTTCTGTGTGTCAACAGAAGGAATTTTGTTTAAAATTTTTCAAAGGTAGTTGTTATTTTTTTTTTCCCTCCCCTCCTCCTCTCCACTCGGTGATATTTTAATACAGAAACATATAAATCTTACAACTTTATACATTATCATATCACCTAAACTTCAAAAAAAAAGAAAATTATTATATACCAGTCATTGTATTAGCGGACATGAAGGCAAACTACCATTTAACTTTTTTCTTGCCAAATATCTATCGCTCCCCCCGTTCCAGGGTATCCTTCTCCCTCTAGGAGACGCTTTTCCGGTAGCATTTTTACTTCAATTTCTTAAAATTCATATCCTTCAATTTTCACTAATACGAATTCGACTTAGTGACTTAGTGAATCGACTTAGTGAATTCGACTTAGTGTAAGAGGCTTACTCTTACAACTTTAAAATTTTTTAACACAAAAAAAACTATTTGCTCTCCCGTAGACTGGGCGTCCTCCGTCCACAAGAAACCCATTCTTGCGGTGGCACTTTTGTCCTTCTTTTTTTTTTTTCAGCCATTTTTACGACAAACCTCAATCAACAAAAAAAACAAAATACAACCAACCCATCAACAAAAAACCAAAAATAACCTTAATACCGACGTGCATGAGGGCACAGAACTGAACAGAATCTTGAACCATGTCTCCTACAGACGAGGAGGCCACCCACGGTGGGGCTGATCCTTCCAGCTCAAGTGAGTGTGCCCCTCGTCCCCCATTCGCTTGAGTTCTTGATATAATTTTATTAGTCTCGAATGCAATCCGAGATCTAAGGCAGCGGAAGCGATGAATAGCATCAGAAAACTTGTTCTGCTCAGTAGAAGACTTAGTAGTAGAAGACTTAGTGTTTATACTTGTGCTAACCAAGCTTAGTTTGATTTACTGAAGCTCATTTGTCCAGTTTCTTAGGCTTGTCATTTGAGCTGTGATTATCGAGATGATTACTGAAACGTACCAATAAATATCTGAGAAACTAGTTATTTTTTTAGTTGGTTGCTTTACTTAGCGCTTTTTACTAATAACTCGGTAGTAACAGTTTTTCTGACTGTTGCTTTACAGTTTTCTCTTCAAATACCCAAAGGCCTGCGTTTAATACCAAGAAAGTTGGATTCTAAGTACATTCGGGAAAAAGGGATCTGTGTTTCTTCCGGATTCTTTCGTGGCAAAGCAGCAGATTCCTTTTTGTTTAGTACAATTAAGAATCCGAGATCCAAGGGTGCGTCTTGGCACAGCCACTAAACAGAAAAGCATGTATGATAAAAGGGAAAGGGACGTGTGAAGACGAGATAAAAGGTAACTTTTACCGCTGGCCAAGCCATATTTAATAGGGCTGCGAAGCGTGACGTCAAGTCTTGGGCTGGAAATTCAAATAACGATGAAACGTGGATGCGTAGACACATTTTTTCGGAACTTTGGCGAATTGTTTTGGCCTAAAATATTTGTCGTAGATCCTACTAATCCACCAGAACGTTTTCACGTCGAAATAATACTAGGGATATTGACAATCAGTTGTTAGTTACAACTAGAAACCACGTTTCACGGTACTTTGAATTTCGCACCTTGCTTTTTATGTCATCACCGCACAGCCCTATGTTGTATAACTTAAAAACCGTGTTCCGGGATTTTTTTTTGAAATTTCGGGTTTTTTTTTTGAAGAAAAATCGGAATGTTGTTTTTGAGCTGGTGGCAACACTGCATTTGTAATAGGAAAAAGTGACACCATCAGTGCCATCGTAGGGTTACCTAGTTTTTGCCTGGATATCAACAACTTGCAGTCCTCCGTTCTTCTTCTTTAGGTACATATCAGTTGTTTTCAGTCTTGGGGGTTCTTTTCCTTGCCAAATAAGCCGTAAATGATTTTTTCCAAAAATGATCGCTTTTGAAGGTGCTGAAATATTCGACAGATACTGAATAACAGGCAAGCTGTATATATTTACATATTGTGCCCTTTGGAATATTTTATAAGTTTCCTTCCCTGTCCATTTTTAGTGCCTCCGGCATGCCTCCGGAGGCATGCCTCCGTGCCTCATGCCTCCAGGTGTCCCTCAAAATGCCCAGTTGTCAACCCTTCGGTTTTCTGGGGGGTATTTCCCGGGGGGGGGGACTCCGGCCACCGATTCTAGCAAATATAAACATACATATTATATATTATGCATAATACCATAGGAAACTTTAATGAGCTACTTGTGACCCCCTCATAAAATGCTCTAATGGAAATTTGTAACGCTTTGAAAAAAAAAAACCTTCAACTCTGAATCGGTATGAGCGCGATAGTTTTCCACTACATGGTGACCCAAAGTCACCCTCGGTCCATAAGAACTGTTTACTCCTGAGACAGTTTTTACAGAACTCTTAAGTTTCATGGTGGGAGGGGGTTGAATACTTTCTGAGTTCGCCTGATTGGCCTCCCGGCCTCTAAACTCTGTGCGTGTTGTGAAACATTCTGAATGGGCGAGTGATTGTGTAATTCCTTGTGGGGATTTTCAGAACCTAGCTATACGGAGTTTCATTAATGAAATCTAGGGTTGCATAAATTGAGTCATACATAAATTAGATGGGTAGTGTGGCTTAAAGGGTCGTAAAAAAGCTAATTTTTCAGGTTGGTTGATTGGTTTGAATGTTTAAAAAAAATATTCGTCTCTGATGATTAGTTTTCCTTTCTTACTAAACTGTTACTTTTTTACAGTGACTATAAACTTTATTGAGGTAAATGAACAATTTAATTGGATATCATGGCTACTATAAATTGTGAATGAACAAACATGTTTAGACATAGGCCTACATAAAAAAAATGAATAGCTACTTTTTGTGTTCCATAGGGTAAGCTAATGGTTAAAGAGCTAAAAATAAAAATATGAGGATTTTACAATCCCTACCGGTAATGCCGATCTACGTTTCATAGCCCTTCAGCCAGGAACTGGAATGGGTGGTCGCGGGCAAGCCATCCTGTGCTTTCGCACACCCTTCCTGTTTACCTTCATCAGATTTATCCAGGTACCCATTTAAAGCTTGGTCGACTCTGGCTGAGCTTACAGAGTCACACCACTGACCCCCCGTTCGAAAACAAATAACCAGCGGCACCAGGACTCAAACCTCACGGACAGTGAGGTTGTCACGGACAGTGAGGTTGTCCGTGAGGTGAGCGACACCTCACGGACAAAGGGTTCCAAGTCTAGCGTGCTAATCGCTCGGCTAGTAGAAAAAGGGGACATAATTTCTAGAGAAAACAAGGAAAATGTACAAGCTTCTGGTACAAGCAACAGACCAGTTGGTACTCTTTTACTAAACGGACTCTTTTATATACGGCAATGCATACCAGTCACAAAATAAACCGAGACACGTGATGAAAACATGTTTACAATACCTTCTGGGATATAACAAAGGCAAGAACTACATTTAAATTGTTGTTTTTTGGGGGTGTAGGGGGGGAGGTACCTAGGTTAGGTTACTTATTTAATATATGGTATATTTTGCCAGCCACCCCCCCCCCCCTCAACCTAATCTGCAAATATATAGCCCAAATTTGTTTCTAAACTATTATATATCCATCCTATTTTATTTTATTTCATTAATATTAACCAAACTAGCACTATATAAAAGAGTCCGTTTAGTAAAAGAGTGCCGACCAGTTTTTAAATATAGAAAGAAAATACGTTGCAGCTTTCAGATATTCTCCTGTTAACTATTAGGTAATTTATTAGGTACTGGTGCTATAACACAGTGCTATAGACTGTACAAGGAAACCAGACATGGAAACCTGTCAAACGGGTATTTGCTATCTAAATTGATTGCAAAGCGTGATTTCTCATGGCGTTTACAATATTCAAACTGTTTTTTTTTTCTTTTTTTTTTTGTGGGGGGGGGGGGGTAAGGTACCTACGTTAAGTTAGGTTGCGTATTTAATATATGCTATGCTTTACCCCCCCCGCTCCAACTAATGTGCAAATATATAGGCCTAGCCCAAATTTGTTTTTGAACTATTATTTATTCATCCTATTTCATTTTATTTCATTAGCATTAAACAAACTTGACTTCTTTCGTGTGTTATATATAATGCACCAGAACCATTTATTATCTTTAAGGTGAATCACCAATTTTATTCACACCCAATCAAACAGTTCGTGGTAACGAACTGTAAGTAAGGAGCGACCCAGCTCAATAGTAACCGAAACTATAAAAACGGAATTTTGAAATTAATAGATGCATCAAAAGAATCAGAATTTATTGCTGATTTCAAATATATAAGTTTCATCAAGTTTAGTCCCACCCATCAAAAGTTATGTGCCTGAGCAAATTTGCCCGATTTTCGAAAAAAGGAGAAACACCCTCTAAAAGCTATAGAACCCCAACGAAAATTACATCATCAGATTCAGCGTATCAGAGAACCCTACTTTAGAGGTTTCAAGCTCCTATCTGCAAAAATGTGGAATTTTGTATTTTTTGCCAGAAGAAAGATCACGGATGCGTGTTTATTTATTATTTTTTTCCCAGGGGTGATTGTATAGACCCAGCGATCCTAGAATATCGTGGGAGGGTCTATTCAAACGGAAATTAAAAGTTCTAGTGCCCTTTTTAAGTGACAAAGAAAATGGAGGGCAACTAGGCCCCCTTCCACGCTCATTTTTTCCCCAAAGTCAACTGATCAAAATTTTGGGATAGCCATTTTGTTCAGCATGGTCGAAAATATAATTACTATGTCTTTTAAAATAACTTAATCCCCCAAAGTCCCCTGGGGGAGGGCTGAAAGTTATGAACTTTACCCAATGTTTATATATAGTATTGGGTATTGGGAAGTATACAGACGTTATCAGTTTTTTTTCTGGTAGTGGGGGGAGGGAGGTGGTCGGGGATTATGTGGGAGGATCTCTCCATAGAGGAAGTTTTCATAAGGGAATGGACATTGCTATGAAGGGGGCACCGGATTTCCCAGCATTATTTAAGAAATGATCAGAAATTAAATAAAAAAAAAGTTTTTCCACTGAAAGTAAAGAGCAACATCAAAACTTCAAACGAACAGAAATTATTATGTATATGATTGGGTTCACCACCTAGTCAATACCTCGCTCTTTAAGCCAATTTTTTTTTTGTACTTTCATAAGAGCTATTTATTCTAATTAACGGCCTTTGTGATTAAGCGGTCAATTTTAAAGAATTGGAACAAAAGTCCAACTTTAGCGTAAAGAGCGAGGTATTGATTAGGGGGCGAACCCCCTAATATACGTATTAAAAATATATGAATATAGAAGTTCGTTACGCATGTTAATTCACAAGTTACGTATATTTATTACTAATAAAAACGTTCGTAAATAAAATTAAACAACTTTCGAGAAAGACATTTAACCAAATAAAAGTAAAATTAATATTCAATTTTTGTTTAAATTATTGATCTACGGTGAGCCAAAATCAGAACCTGCAATATTTCAAAAACTTTCAAAAACTAAATAAAAAAAAACAGTTTTTTTTTAACTTAAAGTAAGGAGCGACATTAAAACTTAAAACGAACAGAAATTATTCCGTATATGAAAGGGGCTGTCCCCTCGTGACGCTAAAGTTTGACTCTTTCTCACAACTCCATTTTTTTTAAACAATAAAAAACTTTAGCGGAAAGAGTGAGACGTTGAGGGGGGGACAGCCCCTTTCATATACGGAATAATTTCTGTTCGTTTTAAGTTTTAATGTCGCTCCTTACTTTCAGCTAAAAAAAAACTTTTTTTTTATTTGATTTTTGAAAGGGATCAGATGAATGCTAATAACGACACAATTGGAAAATCGCTATGTAAAACCCCGTTAATCAGGGAGAATTTGTACTTGCTTCCTATTGGCCAACGAAATAACGCTACGACGTAGGAAACAATGAAAATAAAATCATGACCAAAACATTTTATAAGCTACTTTTAGCGGTTATTTTTATCTTTGACTTCCAATCGGTTTGTGATGAAGATACGAGTCTTACCGCATGATGACAGATTACAAAGGCAAGTTCAGAAGCAACCCAAAACTTAAAAAAGCTGAGACCCAATCTACGGCTTATACACTAAAAAAAAAAAAAAAAAAAAAAAAAAAAAAAAAAATTAATAATAAGAAAACTAAAGGGGTTTCAAAATTAAAATTATCACAGTAGTGAATTTTTTTTCACAATGACTGAACAATATTGATGAAAAAGAAAGGCTAATAAAAAGGCTACTATTAACAGCGTTTAAGACTATCATTTCCGTAAATCGTTGATTTTGTTGATTGTGTAAAAAAAAAAAAAACTAAACCCAAATGCCGGGTCTTGGACAAAAATTAGTAGCAAACCCAGAAAGAGAGTAGCAAACCCCCAGACAAACGAAATGTTTTTCCATACAGTTCAAAAGAGCCCATATATTTCAATTTCAAAATTAATGCTCATATAAAGGCACATGCACAACAAGAGGAAGGGTCCCTTCAGGCCTCTCCCCCAAATCTTAATACTTGTTATTAGTCCTGCAGTCTCTGAGTTTCTATATAATATACACTTTTTGAGAGTTGTTCTCCTCTACCCAATGTGCTGCCCTGTTTCCTCTATCCATGGTAAAGCGTTGAAATTCTTTCAGGTCTTAAACGGCACTTCCAAGATTCTGCTTGTCCAGTATGCGGCATTAATGTTCGTCCTCAAGACATCGAGTCTCACTTTGCCAGCGAAATCATCAGTTTGGAAAGAATAAGCAAATCGGTAACACCTGTTGACCATTCCCCTATTTCTAATAGTCCTGGACCTTCGGGCATTTCTGAATGTAGACAAGACTCTAGATGGGAGGTAAGGATTTTGTTTCTTTTCCGCTTGTTAGGTTAACTTTTGAGAGCAGATGCCATAAGAAATATAACCAGCAAATAATTTTAAATATGCAAACAATATGTATAACTTAATTGGCTGGTAAAGAATCTCAAGAATCTTAGCTGAGCCGGTATAATTCACGGAAACGCGCGGAGGAGAGTGAGTGAACATGGGTGTACCCAAGATCTGTATCAGATTGCAGAAAACCCTCTTCTAAATCTGGGTTGTTTTTGACAACAAAATAGCTTTTCGAGTTACTCACGTAACTAATTTTTTATGTTTTTTAATTAGTTAGATAAAAAAAAACCTATTTATGTTCCTCTTATTCTATAACGTTCTGCGCATTTTGTTGTTGGTATTTTGTCAAGCAATTGGCACCTTCTCAATGATTTCTTCTTTAAGGGTCTTTTGTTGGTTGTGGGAGACCATACTGTCAGGGTAGGGTTGTCAGCCAAGTTAGCAATAACAAGGGAATCGTGTTAAATTTATAGAAAATCACTGATAAACGATAAATATTTTTAGAAACGGGGGGGGGGGGGGCGGGCTCGGCCAAGATGCCCTGTCGGTACGTGCATACTCAGCTGTCTTATAATAACAGACAGTAAATAATCATACAACTGTGCTGATCTTGACCAATTTGAGATATTCCTGGCTTCTAGATATACTTTACATCTAGACATGATACTTCAAAACACTTCTTCATGTTTTCGATTTGTTGAAACTATTGATTTGATAAATAAACTAATTTAATACATCCAAGTAAATATAACCCATAATTTTGAGTTTTGGGCATTGAATTTACGAGTTACTTCTTCTCTGAACTTTTTTAATCGCATCTTACTCCAACCCAATCACTTTTGATCCCATGAAAATGGCACTAGAACTTTTAATTTCCGCTCAAATGAGCCCTCTCCCGATCTTATAGGACAATTGATTCGATATTATTACCCCCGGGAAAAAGAAAAAGAAAAAAAATAACAGACATTTGTGATCTTTCTTCTGGCAAACAAGTACTAAATTCCCCTGATCGCCTGATCGCTTGGCTCATTGGGGATGTTTCCCCCTTTTTCAAAAATAAGGTATATTTTCTCGGGCTTGTAGCTTTTATAAGTAAGGTTCTCTGAGATTCTGAATCTAATCAGTGGCGTCGTTGAGGGAGGCAAGGGCGATGGCAGTTGCCTCTCCAATAATTCGGAAAAAACTATAATTTATTAAGTAAACTTAAAACTGTTGCTCGTTTTAAGTGTCAAATTTGCTCTTTACTTTGAGCAGATAATTTTTTTTCAATTAATCTATGCTCGTTTGAACAAAAGGAAAACAAGAAAAATAGCAGTACATTATACTTCATAATATATTCCACAATAGTAGGCCTAATATATACTGCCTTTGAAACCTTATCATCAAGTAAAAATGTGAGCCTAGTTAATGGCAAAATTGAAAAATGCTCTATGTTTCCTGTTTCCCTAAATTTGCTCAGGTCAATTTTTTCCCTGATATTAAGGATGCTTTTACTTCCTAAAATCGATCGGCTCAAAATTATATTCTCTTGCTTTAAGACTTTTAAAGTGGAAATGAATACACCCTCTATATCTGCAAACAGGACAGAAATGGAATCATTGAAGGATAAGAAGGTAGATATACAGTGAATATAATTTCCTGAATGAAAAAGAATTCACTGAAAAAGAAAATAAGACTTAGTGCTTTGTATAATGATATTCATACTCGGTTGCAGTTTGGTCATGGAGTTCAAATCGGTTGTAGTTTGGTCATAGAGTTTAATAGAGGTGGATCCGCTCCAGGAATTATTTAATTGATTTAATTTTAAAATTCCAATATTTAAATCAGAACTCCAATTTAGCTCCAAATCCTCTTGTTTGTAATTGAAACGCCTAATAAGCGCTGATAACGTTCTATTCCTTACGTTTTGGATTCACATACTAACCCATAAATGTAGAACTGCCTCTATGTGTAATACCATGCTGACTTCTAGCTATTTTCACTTTTCTAAGTATTTCTTTAAACCAGCTCCAAAAAAAGAATTGACATAAAATGTGAAAAAAATATGACTGAAATTAGTCGCATTTCACTCAACGCCGACGCTATTTGTGGCTGTGGGACATTTATCTCTGCATCGGTATGCTGTACGAAATGTCTGCTGAGAATAGAATAAAATGAATTTAAACAAAATATGTATGTTTTTCTCACAATTTAGAAATTTAGAAATTTTGTGCACATACAAGCAGTACTAACCCATTCTCTTTTTCTATTGTTATCAGTTTTATCCTGCAGCACTTAGAGACCGAGCTTTGTGAAGAGAATTATAAACATAAAAACAATATGCAGTGTTACCCTCCTCTGGAAATGTATACCCCCATACCCTGATTTACACAAGAAAACTTTTGTGTAATTCTTATAGATTTCGTTTTTTTTTAAACAAAGATACCAAGAAGAAGGTAATTTTTAAATTTTATGAGTCAATTTTCCCTTCCAATTGGCATCCCTAGCAATTTTTAATTAATTTAAGGTTTCTGCCGCAAGGATGCCAAGAATTGCTAAGATTTTCTGAATATTCTTTGTCAAACAATGCCCAATGGATAAGTTAATAATTCTAATTTTATTTTTAGAATACTTTCAAATTTGAAATATGGTCGCAATTTAAATGTAAGGATCACAATGTAACGTTACACAATCTGTGGTAATACTTTGACTTATCCTGAATCTTTACTTAGACAGCGCTATTGTGCTGCCTGTGATTTTTGTGTCGGCTTTATATGACCCTCTGATATCAATACTATATATTAATATAGATCGGCGAACCCACAAACAAATCAATTCAATAAAAAATCATAAATAATCTTTCAATAAATCACGTATATAAGAAGTTTAGTACAGCAAATTAAACCTTACAGAGTCAAAATCCATTTAAAATTACGAGTAAATAAATAGCGCGAGACCCGGGGCTGTTAGAATACACCTTGGTTCCATTATGAGATTGAGCATCCTGTGATGGGCGTAGGTTTTGGGGAAGTGAAGGGGGGATATATACTGCAGCATTAGTGGTAAATTTGGCTGAATAAGACTAAGTGCATTCAGCATTCATCTTCACCCACCCAACAGTTTGTTCATGCTTCGGAACCTTCATCCGTAGTAGCTGATTTCTGAAATTCTTGTAAAAGCAAGAATCAGCACTCATATATATGACTTTTCCATTTGTGTTCGTTGTTTATAATATATTGCATAATGTTTTAAAATTCACCAATCAGCGTGTTTGTTAAATAGTTACTTTTCTTCACTACTGCTTGAGTAGCACCTACTCCAATAGAAACTCCTCTTGCCCCCCCCCCTATAAAACACTGTTGCTACGCCCTTGAATCTGATGGTATGGTTTTTAGGTACTTGGGCATTATATGGGTCTTTCTAAAAAGTCAAGTTTGGTTAATGCTAATAAAATAAAATAAAACAGGATGAATATATAATAGTTTATAGACAAATCTGGACTATATATTTGCACATTAGGGTGTTTGGGGGGGTAAAGCAGAGCATATATTAAATACGTAACCTAAACTAACTTAGATACCCCCCCCGAAACCCCCCAAAAATAACAATTTAAATATCGTATACGCAATGAAAACCACGCTATCATTGTATTATTCTATAGTGGTTAATCCGTCAAAAACAGGTTTTTCGTGACTGGTTTCCTTGTAAAGGCCCATACAGTGCCCAAGTACTGGTTTTTATTACGATTGCTTGACCTTTTGGGGTGCCTCTTTCACTGTTTAATTCAGTCGTGTCTTTCTTGTTGTCCAGTTATATCCTTGTCTACTTTTCCTTCTCTTATTAAATTGCTTTCTAACACTTATAATTAAGCCATAAATATAATTCAAGAAAAAAATTGTTCAGCACCCTCGATCTATTATATTTATCCATCCTTAGTATCTGAACACTTCTATTATCAGCTCCCTAGCTCTCACATGTTCTAACTCAGCTTACTCCAACATTAGCTTAATATCTGATTTGTATCCTTTAGCTGCGTGTCCTGATTCGGCTCGATACCAAAATGCTCGATACGAAAATGCCACCGTTTGGCACCTTCAAACGATCCATTTTTTGGCTTTCACCTAATTTTTTTGCTTGTTTTGCTAACAATTTTTTTCTATACGATTATTATCAACTATTTTGGTTGCATTTCAGCCAGTTCGGTTTTTGCTGATTAATCAGAATAAATTCTTAAAAATCCCCCCCTCTCTGTTTGTTTTGAAATTTTATTTATTGTTTATATCTCAGTGTTTAAATAGTATTTGTATCATTCCCCTCCTTTACAAGCCATTTGGCCTATGTGGAGAGCAGTGCCTCGTATTTGCTGAATGATTTTTTTTTTAATATATCTTATAAATTAAAGATGATATATATTCTGTAACAGCCATTGACTTTTTAAGTCTGTTGCCTACAACGTTCTGGTTTCGTTTCTAAAAGGAGAGGAAACTAGACCTAGCATGTTATTAATAGAGGGCTTTAACATGAAGCAGCATTTAAAACTAATAATGCCTCTGGTCGTGCAGCTTTGCCCAGCAAAACTACAAGAATTCAAAGTAAGCTCAATTCTAATTTAGAAAATTTTTATTTCAAACAAAGGTCTAAGTTTTTGGATCCAACATAAAATTTTCTAAAAGTACGCATATTCTTTGTTTTTAAACTATTTTTTATTAATTGTAAAGCAGTTAGGGATATAACAGTATGAAGTAAATAGGGTAGTTTAAAAAAAAAGAAAAAAAAAGACAAGTGTGCCTGTTACTCTTTTGGCGTAAGTGGTTCAGTTACCTTCATCCCGGTATAAAAGAAAGTTAAAACGAAACAAAAATAGATAAATCCATTTATTTAAATTTATAGGTTTTAACAACTCCTCATTTTCCCCTGATATTACCTGGTTTTGCACTGGCTACATTATGGTCTTCTAAAGAAGGGGAGACTGAAACCCTTTTCCCTCTCCCATAGGGGTCCTTCAAATTTCAACTTTGTTAAACATTGATATTTTTAAGTAAAATAAAAATGGACTACCTTAATATAGTAAACTCCCACTAGCGAAAGGGTTTTCAAACTATGGATCAGGACACTTTAATGAGTCCTATATGGAAAGACTTTCGAAAGACTATAGAGAAAGGCTTTCGTATAGAAAGTTTCTTATATAGAAAGACGTTTGTAAAGAAATGAAGACAAAATATCCTTATAACAGAGACATTCGCAATAATCATATATGATAACAGTTCTCTGGTTGAAAAAAGTATATATTACAATTTTTAACATCAATACTGGTCCATGCTCTTTCCATTAATTTATTGCTTTCTGTGCAGTCATTTGTTCAAATCAAAGTCGTAAATTCATTTTTACTTCTTTTTTTTTTATTTCGTAATGTATATCCCAACACAGTCCAACAATTTGGCAATAGCCAAAGATTTTCGAAGGAGACACGAATAATTTGGGAAACCTCTGTTATTTTCGCTTATCCAGGAAATATTTTTCATGTTAAGATATATTTTAGTTTCATCCTTAGTTGGCCGCGGACTGGCTCTGCCCCAAATGGTTTCCCAGACCCATACCCAATTTTCAACCTGTTATCCTCAAAAGTCTATCAATTTTGGAATCCCTGTCCCTAAAACAAAACTTTATTGCTAATTGCAATAATAATATTTTTATTTTTTGTTCTAGACTTTGCAACGAATTCGTACAAATCGGATTGGTCGGTCTCGATGCAAGTCAAGAAGGCGGCGCGGTGACTGTGATGATCTGGGAGAAAGATGTTCAGCCCCTGATTCCAGTTTATGTCCAATTTGCAGTTTAAGGATAGTTGGTTCTTCAGAAGACTTTAGTACCCATATTGTCGAATGTGTCCGAAAGGTATTAGAAAAGTGAACTAAATTGCTTAGAACAGAACATTTTTTATCCCTTTGACCCATTTTAGATTTATTCATACCTGAAAACGATTATTTTCTAAGATTTTTATCTGCTATTTCCAAAATTATTAAGCTTTTAGGGAAGTACCATATTTTGTCAGTGTTGCTACGTTCAGTCGTCAAAAAAAATAAGTAAAACTGGTTAGTTAAGTTTGACAATGCTTTTCGTCTGTAAAAATTTAAACATTAACAATCTCTTGATTCCCAAAGACAAATACAATTTCAAAGGTACGCCGCACCTGCTGTTTGGTACATTAGTTTTTGGCATATTTTTTTTTGGCTTTTTCATCCGTGTTTTATTTCTTTTTAATTTGGTGCCCGCTACCTCCAAAACTGCATATTTTTCATTATAAATTGGATTCCCATCTTTTTTCTAAATTTTAAAAGATATATATGGACGAGTAACTTATCATTTAACCGATTTAAGCATATTTTTTATTTTTTTTTAATTACTCTCGAATAACAAAAGTTAGTATTTGCCAAAAGCAAAACTTACTATTTCGAAAATACAGTGTATGATCAAATGGAAACTTGTTGCTAAAAGGGCTAATGATAAGAAGCAGAGAAAACCGATTCCCACTAAAATTAGGCCCCTAAAAAGAAATAAATGCTTGAAAACAAGCCTGGATTCACAAATATACAGATGTGGGAAGCAGTCCCTTCTTTTCTTAGAAAAGTCTCTACCTTATTACTTTTAATTAATTAAAAAAAACTTTTTCCAGAAAAAAAGTTTTTCAAAGAAAAGTAAAGAACTCCATCAAACAAAAAATGACAAAAAATAAAATCAAATAATCTACCAAGCGTGAAACTACCACAAATCAGCATCGATAAATGAAACCCAAAACGAACAGAAATTACAATAAATAACCGAGTCTAACTCAAAACGAGCAGAAATTAACATAAGTTGCCTTCCCAAGGTCAGAACATAATTTGCACTTGACTGTTCAAATTAATGTGCATTGTCAGTTTAATATACATATATACTGATATTTAGTAATCAAAATATTAATATTATTTGATTTATTAAAGTTATAAAACTAAAACATTTATATTTTTTTCAGTAAAGTGCAAATTTTGTTCTGGTCTTGGTAAGGCATAGGGGTTTTGCGCCCAACTTATGTTAATTTCTGCTTGTTTTGAGTTTGACTCGGTTATTTATTGTAATTTCTCTTCGTTTTGGGTTTCATTTATTTATCAATGCTGATTTGTGGTAGTTTCCCGCTTGGTAGATTATTTGATTTTATTTTCGCTCATTTTTTGTTTAAAGGAGTTCTTTACTTTTCTTTGAAAAAACTTGTTTTGTGGAAAAAGTTTTTTTTTAATTAATCTCTGTTCGTTTATATTGACACAGTCTTTTCAGGGAAAAAGTTTAAATTTAAATCGAAAAAGTTTAATAGTTTAAATCTTTTCGTTATTTTAAGACTTTCTAGTTTGGCCTGCTATTTGTATGCTGGAGAAAAATTTTCAGCAATTTTTAACAACATACACCCTTTTATTAATCTGGACACAAATAGTACTGTTTAATTTAGTTTCATACCTCCTCTAGTTGACCTGAAATGAAAAACTTGATACCATTCGCAAAAAAATCTGTTTACTCTCTTTGATAGCTTGCATACACTTACGCTATTTTGATTTGGTCAAATTTTAAGAGCAGAAGTAGCCCCGAAAGTTTGAACATCATACTCTCAGTCGTTCTTGGGATACTTCTGAGATGCCTTATTGGGATTTAGCATTATCACAGTGTATTTTGATTTAATCTTAAGGCAACATTTAGTTTTTAAACATAATTAGCGAATGGGAGGGTGGGTATGGGAGGGTGGGAGTGGAAGGGGGATTAGTTGCCCTCAGATCACTTTCGACTATTAAAAAGGGCATCAGGTCTTTCTATTTTCAATCGAATGAGCCCCTCTCGAAGTTCCAATTACAACTCCTTCGATACGAAGTGCCCTGGTCTAAACAACAACAAAAACAACAAAATATCACTAATCACTTTTGACTATTAAAAATGGTACTAACCCTTTGAATTTCAAATCGAGTCAGCCCTTTTTCAAGTTTTTACGACAAAGATTTCAATAAAAACCTTATATACCCCCAGGGCATAACTTATAACCCTTGCCCTGAGGGTTGTGGGGGAGTGTCCTCCTCAAAAACATATTTTCCATCTGGAAATTAACTACGCTGAACCAAAGGATTATCTTAAAATTTTGATAGGATGTGTTTGGGGACTGATCGGCTTGGGGAGGCTAGTTGTCCTTCAGTCGATTTCGACTATTAAAAGGGGCGCTAGCCCTTTGAATTTACAATCAAATGAGGTTTTTTTTTAAGTTTCTACGACAACGCCTTCTATAAAAAATCTTATATACCCCCAGGGCATAACTTAAAACCCTTGCCCTGAGGGTTGTGGGGGAGTGTCCTCCTCAAAAACATATTTTCTATCTGGAAATCCAGTACGCTGAAAAAAATGGTTATCTCAAAGTTTTGATTGGATGTGTTTGGAGGAATGCTAGGCGTGGGGGGCTAGTTGACCTCCAATCACTTTCGACTATTAAAAAGGGCACTAGCCCTTTGAATTTCCAATCGAATGAGCCTTTTTTGAAGTTTCTACGACAACGCCTTCTATAAAAACCTTAGGGGAGAACGGGGCGAAATTGGACAGGGGCAAACTTGGACGTCGAACCTGACAACTAGCCTATTGCTTCTATCAATCCACAAAAAATAGGGTAGATGGGGCTTATGTATGTCTACATTGGCGGGAAGTTTGAAATCTAACGGAACTGTTAACACCAGGATAAGAGGTAAGAAAGTTTTTAGATGCTTAAAAAAATTTGGGAGTCGCAACATCAGTTCGATTTGCGGTAACAAAAGGTGGTAGTTTTTCTTTGTTGTTGATGTTGTACAGTTGCTAGATACATCCTCTATCTATGCCCTGAGTTTGATTTGTCTATTCCAAGTACTTCTTTTTCAGGACGCCATTTTCTAAAATTGGTTTGATAGGGGCGAGATTGGACAGAAATTCGGGGGCGACTTTGGACACTGTCCAAGGTCGCCCCGTGTGTCCAACTTCACCCCGGGCTGTTTTTGTTTATCATTTTAGAGAATGTCTTTGCCTCTTTAGAGGCAATTTTTAGAGAATTTCTTATCTAATATTTGGAGTTTGATTGATGATGCTAGATGGCGTTGCTTGTGTGTAGATGTTTTTTTTTTTTCGCACAACACAACGAGGTTAAGTTGGCTGTTTCATTAGCTTAATGAAAGGGGCAACATTAAAAATTAAAAAGAACAGAGATTATTCCGTATATCCCCTCCTCAACGCCTTGCTCTTTACTACGCTAAAGTTTGACTCGTTGTCACAACTCTATTTTCTTAAACAATAAAAAATTTTAGCGTAAAGAGCGAGGCGTTGAGGAGGGGACAACCCCTTTCATATACGGAATAATTTCTGTTCGTTTTAAGTTTTAATTATGCTCCTTACTTTCAGTTAAAAAAAACTAGTCTTTTGTAATTTATTTTCAGGACGTTTTTGAATTAATGCAGCTTCAATTTTGGCTCATTGTACCTGAATAATTCAAACAAAATTTATGTATCAATTTTATTTATTTTTTGGCTAAATGGCTTTCTTGAAATTTTGTTCTGACGTAACTTATGAATTTACTCACGTAACAAACTATATTCGTATATTTTTATTACGTATTTTAGGGGGTTCACCCCCTAGTCAATACTTCACTCTACGCTAAAGTTCAAATTTTGTTCCAATGCTTTAAGAATGACCCCTTAATCACAAAAGCCGTGAAATTTTTTTTTTAATTTTTAATATAATTTTTTTTTAATTACATGATCAAACAATTCATGGTAACGAACTGTAAGTAAGGAGGGACCCGGTTCATATCATTGCTTCTTAAAGCTATTTCCAGGTTATTTCCCGTGCATTTACTGTTTGTTCTTTCTAGTTGGACAATGGTTCGCAACTACATCAGGAAACACGATCTACCAGATGGCAAATCCATGGAGCAGGCAGTGAATGCAGTCTTAGAGCGTAGACTATCTATTAGAAATGCCGCAACAACCTATGGACTGAAGAAATCAACCGTCACCTATGCTCTGAAAAATCGACAAGGAGTTACTGAAGAACCTCAAGCGAATCCAGTTACACCTCCAGGTCGCCCAAGGCCATCGCCCAACCTGAAGAGAAAAACTGTTTTCTCTAAAAAACAAGAAAAAGAGTTTGTAGAGTATCTCCTAAAATATCAGCTGATGAATCAAGGCCTCACTCCGAAAGAAGCAAGGAAACTTGCCTTTGAATGGGGCAAATTGATTGGCATCGAAACACTGAAGAGCTGGGTGCGAGACAACATAGCTGGGGTTGACTGGTTCTCAGGCTTTATGAAACGAAACCCAGAGCTATCTATTCGTAAGCCTGAAAATACCATCCAGGCAAGGGCTGCTGGCTTCAATCCAGTTGTTGTGAATCTGTTCTTTGACAACCTGCAGAAACTCTACGAAAAATTCAAGTTCCCACCAAACCGTATCTGGAACTGTGATGAAACTGGGGTTCCTACTGTATTGCCAGCTCCAAAAGCAATCGCAAGGAAAGGATCAAAGCAAGTTTCCCAGACAATGTCAGCAGAGAGAGGGGAAAATGTTACAATGCTCGGGTTTATTTCAGCCACTGGTCAAGCTCTTCCCCCCGTTTTTATATTCCCACGGGTGAAGGTGAACGACCGGCTTTTTCGAGAAGGCCCCCCAGGATGTCTCGGGCTTTCTCACCCTAGTGGTCGGATGACCTCGATCAATTTTGTAGCTTCTATTGAGCACTTCATCAAGCTGGTGAAGTCATCAAAAGAAGACCCTGTGCTACTGCTACTTGACAACCATAATAGCCATCTTTTGGTGGAAATAGTGCGGCTGTGCCAAGACAATTGAGTCCACCTCCTGACCTTTCCTCCCCATTGTTCCCACCGCTTTCAGCCATTGGACGTCTCCGTCTATGGACCGTTAAAGTTTGCGATGAGAGAGTCACTGAACACCTGGTTGCAGATCCATCCAGGTCAACGAATTACGATTCACGAGACTACCCAGCTCTGCAAAGAACCATTCATTCGCAAGTTCAACCCGGAAAATATAACGGTTGGTTTCACGAAAGCTGGAATTTGGCTCTTCAACAGAAGTGTATTTTCTGAGGTAGACTTTCTACCTGCTGAGGTGACAAATCGTCCAGCCCTAGACGATTCGTTACTAGATATGCAGTCAATACCCTCTCTCTCTCCTCCTCCACCTTCTCGTCCCCAAAGCGAGCTAGGAAAACAGACTCCTGAAGCAGTAAGACACTATCCAAGAGCAGATATGACAAAGCCCAGAAGGAATGCAAGAAAGCAAGGTCGAACTTGTATTCTTACCGATACACCCGAAAAAGATGCTTTAGAAGCTGAAGCACGAGCGAGAAAGAAAAAGCAGAGTAGAAAGCCTATGCCCAAGCAGGCCAAGCAGCCCACTGCCAAGAAAAGAAAGCAAATTGAATCTCCAGTGGAAAGTAGTGGTGATGACGTTGAACTTGACGACAATTCATCTGACGATTCTCTGCACCTCCATGAGGCTGATAAGGATGACATAGACAAGGACATTCAAGCCGGAGACTTTGTTCTTGTCAAGTTCGAGTAAGGAAAGAAGAAAGCCCTTGTGTATTATGTTGGCGAAGTTCTTGATGTTGTAGAAAAGCAGTTTGCGAGGGTTAACTTTCTTCGGAAACAAGGGGACAAATTCATGTTTCCTCAGCTTCCTGATATTGCTGAGATAGACATTACCGACATAGAACTGAAGCTTCATGTCCCCTCTTCAGCTGGTGGAACCGGTCGTGCAGTTCAGGGGCTTGTTTTTGGTTGTGATCTTTTGATGTACGCTTTAAAATGACAATTCTAGTTGAAACCCGGATGCCTATGCAATGTTCCTGGCTGATTTTTTTATGGAATTTTGAGTTTTCATATGATTTTGAGTAATTATGTATCATTTTACACGAATATTCTGTATTTGGATAAAGTTTAATTGCTTAAAACTGTCTTGTCCAAGGTCGCCCCATGCCCGTCCAATTTCACCCCGTGTACGGGGCGAAACTGGACACTTGACAAGGTCCTACTCTCATGGTACTCACGCTTCAGGGTGATCTTTAAAAAATCTGAAAAAAATTCACCATTATTTGCCAGACTTTTACCTTTCTAACGACCCACACTAAATTGTTTTATGTCAATCCAGTACCTAGTTATGCTTGGAAAACTAAAAAGTGTCCAAGTTCGCCCCATTCTCCCCTATATACTCCCAGGGCGTAACTTAAAACCCTTGCCCTGAGGGTTGTGGAGGAGTGTTCTGCTCAAAAACACATTTTCTATCTGGAAATCAAGTACACTGAATAAAATGGCTATCTCAAAATTTTGATTGGATGTGTTTGGGGGAATGATGGGCGTTGAGGGGGGGCTAGTTGCCCTTTAATCACTTTCGACTATTAAAAAAGGGCACTAGCCACTCCAATTTCCAATCGAATGAGCCCTTTTCAAAGTTTCTACGGCAACCCCTTCGATACAAAGTGCCCGGGTATGGAGGAAAAATAATAATACATTGTGCCCACATCGTTCTTTACTTAGGCAGCGCGATCGCGCTGCCTATGATTACCAGATAGTATATACCTTTGCGTTGATTGTCTGGAGGACAATTGCTTGATTTTGTAGCCTCAAGCAGGGCAGTCTACCCAATGCATGGGTAGACTGGGTACTCAATTACATGGGTACTCAAATTACATATCGGCACATCTTCACTAGTCTACGATGTAAACAAGGGATTACTTTACTTTTATTAATATTAATAATATTAATAAACACGATTATAATACTTTACAATTAATAACTACTGTACTAATGAGAAAACCTGAGTGATTCTTAAATTATCCTGGTAGGAGGGAACCAGCTAAGTTAAGGGCTGGGTGGTAACATTATTGTCTGGCCTTAACTATATCGTCTGGCCTTAATTTATCGTCTGGTCTTAACCTACTAACTATCTTTAACTTTAAGTTCGCTTCTATGGATTTTATTTGAAGGGAGCCCTACCTCTTGTTTCCCCCTAACTGTGCCAGTAGGAATGAGTTCCTGAAGACAAATTTTGTCAAAACCCTTATTATTACTGGTTGCAAACTATAAAATCTATCAAACTTTAGTCTTGGATCACCGTCGAGAATTGAGCCTGCCCTATTTAGCCTATATACTACTCACTAGAATTTAAAAAAAATATTAAACTTTCTCTATTAATACAATGAGACAAATGCTTAGGTGTTACGGTACTTCCCCATTATATGGGCCTTTCTAAGAAATCAAGTTTTGTTAATGCTAATGAAATATAATAAAATAGGATGAATATATAAAATTTATAAACAAATTTGGGCTATATATTTGCACATTAGGGGTGGGGGTGGGGGTAAAGCATAGTATATATTAAATACGTAATCCAACCCAACCTAGGTACCCCCCCCTAAACCCCAAAAAACAACAGTTTAAATATCGTTTGTGCAATGAAAACCACGTCATGTATTGCATTACTCTATAGCAGTCTCTTGAATTAACCCGTCAAAAACAGGTGTTTCGTGACTGGTTTCCTTGCAAAGGCCCATATAATGGGAAAGTACCGGTGTTACTTATGGGTGGAGGGAATATCCCTGTCAAATTAGGTTAGCCAAGCGGTAAAAAAAACCGGTAATTTTGCGACAATTTTACGTTGTTACCGAAATCTCAAGGCTGATCGGCAAAATGGCTTGTAGAAATAACAAGCCTTTCGATTAAATCTTTTAGCCTCCCCTTCCTCCTATTTCCATAAATATTTTGGCAACTAGTGCAGCTGATTCCCCGGAGTGTCTTTCGCGTTTCGAAAGGTGCGGAAGTATTTTCTGCATCCCGAAAACATATAAGTATTTAATTCCGCCTCCCGGAAACAAGACCAAGTGTTTGGAAACAATTAATTCTTGCTTTATTTTCTTAAGGAATTTGATAACATCCTTTGCACTGAACGTCGTTTTAAGACATCACTTCGCACTGTCCTGTAACAGCACTTTGCATTTAAGTACGAAAGTATGCCTTAATCCAAATTTATAGCAGGGTGTATCTTGAATAGCGTACACTTGTGAAAAGCTGAAGATTCAAACGAGTGTTTATTGTCTTACGACGTTTATATCTTAGTTAGGAAGGAATTTGTCATCTCTTCCTTAAGGTCTTTATTTGCCACATTAGATATACAGAGGTTATTAACATAATCAGTATGCTTCTATCAAAATGCAGAAATTAGACACTAAACTTTATGATGGAATTGCCACTTTGTTTGTGTATAGGCTATCTTTCAAAGGATTGGTTTCTTCATGATCCCAAAGGTGAGGGACGGTTCACTCTCTGTCAGAGGGTGTAGATCTTGGAGGACAACTTGTTTTTCCCTGTGTGTCACACTTCCGCTACGCTGAGCCTCTTCGCACTATGCATGGCAAGCTTCGCACTAGCTAGAACATACTTCTCCCGCACTTGGCATGTGTCTCCTGATGGACACGATTTTTAAAATGGACAGCCCCTCCCCCTTCCAACTATCAGAAGAGCCCAAGGGACTTCTTGTCCAGCATATCTGTAGTTATTTCAGAGTCACTTCTGGGTGGTACCTGGTACGGTTTACAACGCTTGAAAGGTGGTTTGCAACCCATACAGTTCTGAAGCGTAAAAATTCTCACAGGGTGGACACACCAAACCTTTTCTAGAGTTGATTACGTTATGAAGCAATATTGTAAGCACAGAATGTTGGTTTGTTGTCTGGCTAAACCTTCCCGTACAACTGGTAACTGTAAAATTGGCATAGACTAGCCCCAAATCATAAAAAGATGATTAATAATGATAAATCATCAAATAATGATACCGTGAATGTTGAGTCCTCTTTAATTATCATTAATACAAATATTTTATTGTGTGGGGGCATCCCTTTCTATTATAGTGAATTACCTCTGGTTTATTTCTATCCATTCTTTCAATATTGATGCTTATTGATCACAATCTTGTAGTATTTTGGCTAATCTATGCTCTTTTTCTTCAATTCTTTTCTTTCTCGTGAGGGAATGCCCTCGTTCTTGTAGAAGTTTGTTGTCAGTATACTAAGTAGGTCTTCCAGTTTTGCATTTTCTCCAACTAAATATTCTAGTATTTTGTTATATTTAATTTTTATTGCGTACTATATACAGTTTACTATCTCATATGTTAACATTCACCTTCTAATAGCCAAAATAAATTAAATAACATTATAAAAATCTTGCAATTACATCTACTTGTCTCCAGACACAAGGAGTCTGTGTCTTCTGTCTCTAAAAGACACAAGGTCTTCTGCTCTCCGTGGTGCTATGCCTCGCCAGACTGTTGAGCGCCCGGTCTTCCGGTTGCTTTACAGTGATCTCCAGCCAATGTTGCCATCATCCAGCCATCATCGCCAGAGATGTCGAAAGCCACCAATTGGCTCTAAATCCGTCTTCACTGTATTGAGCAAGGTTTTAGCCTGCCCTTCAATATTCTTCTTCTTCTGATGAATCAGGTGTTTGTGCGCTTATTTCGATGGTTTGAATAATTCATTATATATAATATGATATACGACATGATTAAAAACTATATAAATCATGATTAGCAATTTAATAGAAAATGAGATTTAAAAAAAAAGCTGTAAACGAAGAACATTGCCTATATTTCTTCCAGATCTAATCTCTTTCAGGTTTGAAGCAAAAAGTGTCGTCAAATAGATCGTGCAGTCATACATATATCGTAAATCTAAGTCACGACACAAAATCATGATTATCATCTAACTAAATCTATGCTGTACTAAGTTTTTTATATTAAGAATAATACTATACTAAGATGGTATACTATACTATACCATCTATACTAAATAGGCATCATCATGTAGTCATTAGCAGGCTTATTGGTATGTTTTTGGTTTTCACGAATTTCTAGATGTCTTGGAAAACAAGATGAGATTGTTATAATTAAGTTTTTCTCCACGTCCTTTTTTTATTGTTATTTTTAATTTTAGCGAACGCCAAACGATACGGACGAAGAACATCTAGACGTTGATGGCGATCCAGATATTCTTGAGAGTAAACACTGGAAAGAGAAATCTTCGCCTTCAGAAAGTTCTTTTTCTGGTAAGAAACCACTTGGGAAAGTTTTCATATAAAGGAAATGCCAAACTAATATTTGTAAAATATATTAATTTCACAATATGGGGGGGGATTAGCAAAAAACATGAAAATGAGTTTATTTTGGCTCGTAGAAAAAGCATCTACTTTATCTTGTACCATAGTTTCTTTTGAATTAACATTCCAAGTTGAGATTTGTTTTTTGTCCATGGCTACCTTTGACAGACTAAAGTATCATTGGTGACTCTAAAAAAATATTTTATGATAAATCATTTGTAGGGACATAAACCTTATAAATTAGCTAGAGTATATCCAAAACTTTTGCATCTTTTTTGTCAGTAGGCTATACCTTCATTAAGTGTTGAAACTTATCCCGCAAAAGTTTGAAAAACAACTTTGTGTTTATTGTGGATAGTTTAGATAGGGTATCTTACATCAAGATTAACTTCCTTCTTTTTTGCTGAAGAACTAATATAATTATGGGATTCTAATCAAATATTTTGCTCTTGCTTTGAAGCTTGAAGTTTAAGTTGCTTTATGCCAACAATAGTTTTGCGTGATAATCTTATATTCATTGATTTTATGAAATCTGCGTGAAGTATGCCTCATCTATGGTACTTTGTTATCTGCTGGCATTGGTAAATAGGGAGCAAATTAGAGCTTTTTTTGTTTAAAATGCCGTTTTTGCCGTTTTTTGCCGTTTTCGCCGTTTTTTGCCGTTCAATAAAGGACCAACCAATTTTTGGGGCGGACAAGTATTTTCATTTATAAGCCTTTAAAAATTTCACGAACTTCCCATAATAAGTCGTTTCGAATTCTCTTCCAGAAACAGCAAACCCCGAGAAGACAACCTAGCGAAGAATGGATTTCTATAGAAAACTGCTTGAGAAAATGACATTTTAAGAATATGGTTACTTGTATGATATACCCCCTACCTAATATTCTTCTAATATGTTTTTTTGACGCTCGTTCCTAATGAAATATATTAAATTAAGATAAACATTTTGTACTTTAAAAAATAATTTTGGCTAAAGATTGGCCCAGTAGGGAGTGAAGACAAATTTTAATGAGTCCGCTTGCCCAGTGTGGTAGGTACTAATATCCGGTAAATTATGTAGTAAGAATTGTTTTCTAACTTCAAACTGTTCAATACTTTACAACATTTTTATATACTTTTCAATCTTAATGAATTGGCCTAAAATATTTTGTCAAAAATGGCTTATGATTTGTACATACCCTGTTGTTTAACTGGTAAGGATGTGCGATATATACACATATATATATATATATATATATATATATATATATATATATATATATATATATATATATATATATATATATATATATATATATATATATATATATATATATATATATATATATATATATATATATATATATGTATATATATATATATATATATATATATATATATATGTATATATATATATATATATATATATATATATATATATATATATATATATATATATATATATATATATATATATATATATATATATATATATATATATATATATATATATATATATATATGTATATATATATATATATATATATATATATATATATATATATATATATATATATATATATATTTGCCTGCAGAAGTCGGAAAATTATGTAAAATACATAAATTGTAGTAAGTTTTAAGCAAGAATAGAACTCGTCTCACATTTTTTTTTTGAGATAAATAAATGTTTGAAAGCCGATAAATGTTTTAAAAGTTGACATCCAAAAATTCATCCTAAAAGAGTCGCTTCAGTGTTGTAACTAAATTAAATTGTTTATTCAATTGAAAATAAGGAGCAAATCTAAAAATTAAACGAACAGAAATTAGTCCATATCCGAGGGGGGCTGCCCCTTCCTCGACCCTCGCTCTTTACGCTAAATTCTTTAAGTTCTTTAAAAATTTTTCTCATTCAAATTCAAGTTCCCTTATGTTTGAGGAGTCTTCCTTAAAGAATTGTGACAAAAAGCAAAACTTAAGCATAAAGGGTGAGGATTTAGGATTAAGTAGCCCCCCGCAAATACGAAATAAATTCTGTTCGTTTTAAGTTTTAATATTGCTCTGTCGCTCCTTACTTTCTGTTGGAAAAACTTTTTCTATAACTTAATTTCCGACTGTTTTAAATCATGTAAGGAAATCTCCTTCCCAAGCCCCCGTGTAAAATTCCCCTTGAAAATTCTCCCCAAAAGCATTCCTCCCCACAGAAAATTCTCCCCGCAAAAAATCCTCTTAGCAGAAAATCCTTCATAAAAAAGTTCCGTAGGGCTATATTTCATTCTAACAAATATTATATGGGAACTATGGGCAAATTGCATAACTTACCCCTTTCCCCAGGGACTCTGGGGGTCTTGTCATCCCCAAAGAAATAGTTATTGGACCTTTCTACTATACTGAATAACATGGCTATAGCAAAATTTTGATCAGACGTGTCTGGAGGAAAAAGAGGCGTGGGAGGGGGCTAGTTGCTCTTCAATCGTTTTGGTTACTTAAAAAGGGACTAAAACTTTTGATTTCTGTTTAATGAGTCTTCTCCCGATCTTCTAGGATCATTGGCTCGATAGAGTCATCCCTGGGAAAAGGAAAACAGAAAATCAAATAAACACGAAACCGTGATCTTTCTTCTGGTCAAAAATACAAACTTCCCCATATTTGTAGATATGACCTTAAAGCCTCTAAGTGGGGTTCTAAGATTTTCTGATATGTTAAACCCGAGGGTGTGATTCTCATTAAGATTGCTTGACTTTTTAGGGGTTTCCCTTCTCTTTCGAAAGTAGGGTACGATTTTGATGGGCAACATCAAACTTAATGAACTTTATATATTTGAAATCAGCATAAAGAGGATTCCTTTGATGTATCTATTGTTATCAAAATTCTGTTTTTTTTAGAGTTTTGCTCTATTCAGCCGAGTTGCTTTTTAGTTATAGTTCGTTACCAGGAACTGTTTAATATTCAGGTAGAGAATCAAAATCAATAAAAATTAGTGTTTGTTTTATTAATAATTTTTGTAAGCCAGTTTTGTTCTTAAGAAAAATAAGCAATGTGTTGTGCCGAAACATATTTCAATTAAAAAAATTTGACTTTATGTTTTGATAATAGCTAAATAATGATAAATAATAAATAAAAAAATAAATGAATAATTTTTTTATTTTAGTCGCAAGTTTGAGTCAACCTTACAGAGGACGATGTAATTCTAGGAACGTACAAGAAGGATTGCAGTTTAGCCCTCAAAGTCATCCCTCTCCTTTACAAAAGTAAGTGTTTACAAAAGAAACGTATTTACTGGAGCGTTATGCGAAAATATAGGAAAACTGTGAAAAAATTGCAAAGATTACGATATGGCCTCTTGCGTGCGTGTCTGATCCAAACTCCTTTGCCCGTAGAAATAGTCATTTTGGGGTCCCTTCTTTTGTATGGTTGATGAGGTATTTAGAAAGTATATACTTTATGGGGTCGGGTGCATTTCCCAAGGAATCCCCTCATGGAAAATTCCCCCCTCCTAGAGAATGTTGGAATATAGGTAGAATATTCTGAAATTCCTTCATTATTTTTATTTGTCATACTTTCTTTTTGGCTGCTCAATTTGCATTTTTGGGGAGAATTTTCCAGGTAGGAATTGTCAGGGGGGGGAAGAATTTTCCGAGGGATTACGCATAGCACCATCTTTATCTACGAGAGCCTACAAATTTCCCTTCCCTAGAGTTCCTGCGAGGCCTCAATCTGAGACCTATTGTGTTTCAACTCTCTCTCTTTCTTTATTTCTTTATCTCTCTCTCTCTCTCTCTCTCTCTCTCTCTCTCTCTCTCTCTCTCTCTCTCTCTCTCTCTCTCTCTCTCTCTCTCTCTCTCTCTTTCCCTCTCTGGCTTATGCTTCTTTGGGGCCTCAGTTCTGAAAAGTATGTGTTTTTTTCAACACTGCAGGGCGGACAGGAATTGGCTCAGATAACAAATCTTTGGGAGTTTTATTCACCTGTTTCAGACAATCTTTAACATGTTAAAGAGATTTAGTTGCGTTTTTTACCTTATTAGGTTTTCCGTACTAACGGCGGCAAGCTAGTGTAGGAATAAATGTCTGACCTCAGTTTTTGAAAAAAAGTACTAGACAACACTGGCAATTTTTTCTTTTTTTAAACGCTAGTACCAGTTTCCAACTCGTATAAGTTCCTCAAAGTCTTTGGTTGAATATTGAACATACTAACCCCGAGTTCAACAGAGCTTATTGTAATTAATTGCAATACTTTATTAAATAAACGTAGCTATTGTTCTCGATTGAACACAGTTTGATCATCAAAGTGAATTTATTGCAAAAAAAAATTTTTTAAACTCGTAGAACCTTTGAAACTAATCAAAAATATTGTTAGCTTACACTGGTAGTTGGATATATCAAGAATTCTCTATCAAACAGTTCGTGGTAACGAACTGTAAGTAAGGAGCGACCCGGCTCAATGGTAACCAAAACTCTAAAAAACGGAATTCTGATACCAATAGATACGTCAAAAGAATCAGATTTTAATTCTGATTTCAAATATATAAGTTTCGTCAAGTTTAATCCTACCCATCAAAAGTTATGCGCCTGAGAAAATTTGGCTGATTTTCCAAAAAAGGGGGAAATAACCCCTAAAAGTTATAGAACCTTAATGAAAATCACACCATCATATTCAGCATATCAGAGAACCCTATTATAGAGGCTTCAAGATCCTATCTACAAAAATGTGGAATTTTCCCTTTTTTGCCAGAAGAAAGATCACGGATGCGTGTTTATTTGTTTTTTTTTTTTTTTCTTTCTTTTCCCCAGGGGTGACCGTATCGACCCAGTGGTCCTAGAATATCGTGGGAGGGCTCATTGGAACGGGAATTAAAAGTTCTAGTGCCCTTTTTAAGTGACCAAAAAAAATGGAGGGCAACTAGGCCCCCTCCCACGCTTATTTTTTCCACAAAGTCACTCGATCAAAATTTTGAGATAGCCATTTTGTTCAGCATGGTCGAAAATACGATAAAAATAACTTTTAGTATGATTAAACCTACCGAAGTCCCTGGGGGGAGGGCTGAAAGCTATGAACTTTACCTGTTGTTAACATTAAATATTGGTTATTGGGAAGTATATAGATGTTTCTAGGGAGAATTTTTTTGGGTAGGTGGGGGAGGGTTGAGTCGTTGGCTATGTGGGAGGATCTTTCTATGAAGGAAGTTTTCATGAGGGAAGGGACATTGCTATAAAGGGGAGCGCCGAATTTCCCAGCATTATTAAAGAAAAAGATCAGAAATTAAATAAAAAAAAACAAGTTTTTCAACTGATCAACTGATTGTGATTTATGGGTCATTTTTAAAGAATTGGAAAAAATTCAAACTTTAGCTTAAAGAGCAGGGTATTGAATCGGGGGCGAACCCCCTAATATACGTGTTAAAAATTTATGAATATAGAAGTTCGTTACGTAAGTTAATTCGTAAGTTACGTATATTTATTACTAATAAAAAAACGTTCGTAAATAAAATTAAACAACTTTTGAGAAAGCCATTTAACCAAATAAAAATACAATTAATATGCAATTTTTTTTTAATTATTTCTGTACGGTGAGCCAAAATCAAAAACTGCATTAATTCAGAAACGTTCAAAAATTAAATTAAAAAAAGAAGTTTTTTTACCTGAAAATAAGGAACGACGTCAAAACTTAAAACAAACAGAAATTATTCTGTATATGAAGGGGCTGTCCCTCCTCAACGCCTCGCTCTTTACGCTAAAGTTTGACTTTCTCACAACTCTATTTTTTTAAACAATAAAAAAACTTTAGCGTAAAGAGCGAGGCGTTGAGGAGGGGACAGCCCCCTTCATATACGGAATAATTTCTGTTCGTTTTTTTTAAGTTTTAACGTCGTTCCTTACTTTCAGTTAAAAAAACTTTTTTTTTTATTTTATCTATAAAAGAATGAATTAACGCGTACTGAGCTCTGTAGCACCATGGGCAAATAATGAATTAAAATAGGTTTCAATAAGTGCTTTTGAACGCAGTTCGATAATTGTAATTGTCTATTGAACGCCAAAAACTTAAAAAATCAGCTGCAATAAGCGTATTGAGGGCAGGGTAGAACAGTCAACGGCATTATAGGTAAATAACCTAAAACTTAAATATAAGGATAAATAACATAAAAACTTAAAAGTTATCATATGTGCCCGTGGAGAGATAGACCCCCCCCCCCACAGAACTAAAAAACTTGTAATCCTAAAAAAGATGGTGTTTTTCTGGCATTTTTTAAAAACTTTTCTAATAATAATCGCTAAATAATTATATATTTTTTTTATTAAATTAGACATAAATAACAGATGGGCTTCAGGAAGGGTACGCTTATTTATCTGTGCCTTTTTTTAAGTGGTACGGTCCATGCTAGTCCTCTTCAGAAAGACGAAGATATGGATAAAACCCCTGGAGATACAGCTACTCAGACAGAAATGGTTGATATACCCGAAGACTTAAGTGTCTCAGCGAGTGGAAGCCTAACTCAGGTCTTAAGTTCTTTGAGGTCGAGGATTAGCGAATTAGAAGACGACCAAAAGGAAGTTGCTAAAAAGTTTAAATGTATAGTTTGTCATGTAAGTTTTATTTCTTTTTTTCTGTCTTTTTGCTTATAAGGTATTTTTTAAAGATATAAATTATTTATATCTATATTTATATCTTATATAATAATTATTTATATCTATATATAATAAATATATTCTAAGGTATAAAAGTATTCTTTAAAGTAAATAAATAAAAAAAGCATATTTTCCCATTAAGTCAAGGGAGGAATTAAAACTTACAGTAAACAGAAATTATCCTGGATGCAATATGAATTCATTATCTTCCACGAGAGAAGTTGAGTAAGCTAGGCCGTATCCAAAGGGGGGGGGTAGGTGGGTCTGAACCTTCTCACCCCGCCCGAAATGTTTGTCTGACTATTAAAAACAAAACAAAAATGCATATGAACAAATTTTTGATGCGTTTTTTAAAGTTTCTTGCCCCCCCCCCCCGAACAAAAATCCTGGATACGGCCCTGTGAGTAAGTCTGACAATAAATAAATTATAAAAAATTTAAACAGTTCTTTTTACTTGTTCCACTAATTTAGAAAGAAACAAAAACTTAAAACTTAGCGGTGCTCTCATTTGACATTTTCCATAAATTTGCCTAAGTGGCATCAGAAGAAACTACAAATCAAAGTGCATATTGACTCAGTGGACAGTGGTATAGTCATATAGGGCCTCTAGGTGTTTTTTTTTAAACACTCTTATAGAAGGCCTATAAATTCAATACAAGAAAATGTCGCTATAAAATGATAAAACCGGTAAGTTCTTTAAATATCTGGGGTTCTGATAAAGACCCAGTTGGTGACAAAATGACTATATGTGATGACTCAATTAATTAGAAAACGATATGGATGAATAAAAAAATATTTACAAAATTTGCTATTTATGCTAACACGAGTGCTTGTCCAGGGGGGAGTACCGAGTTTGATCCCCTAACCCTAAAAGCGTGCGATTTCGATAAAAGCTTCATCACCAAATTTGGAATGTCTACACTGTTATAACACGTTATAATGTGCTATAACACGTCTTTATATGTTCTAACATTTTATACCACGTCTACACGTCCTAACGTGTAACAAAGGCGTCAAACCTCTTTACTGAGAAGGAAAAATATGTCCTGAATCCTTTTGTCATTGTGTCACGAGCCATTTTTATTAAACCAAGGTTATTTTTGGTAAGTTGATCATCTTACCTAGAAATCTATACTTTCTGAAAAGAGAACGGCTAAATAAAGAACTTCTTTAGTCAAGAACAATTACTCCTATCGATTTGTACGTCCATTTAAATTGAATGTTTGGCTACGTTTAAGTGGATGCACAGACCCCCCCCCCCCCTCTAATGATTTTGTCTAATTTAGTAAAAGTGAACCGGTTGGTTTTTAGCTGAAAATAGCTTCTTTTTTTCCTATTCCAATTTAAATTCTTTAAAATAGTGAAAATATACTTAGATCATGGTTTTAATAGTGTTTATCTTTCAGAACCGATATATGAACCCTCTCGTATCAACTTCTTGTTGGCATATTCATTGTGAAGAATGCTGGAGAAAAGTTTTGGTAAGTAGTTCCAGTCTTGTTTTATTTCTGCTCATGGAAACAGTAAAAAACATATTATAACTCTAGTACTTGCTCGTGTATAATGTTTGTGTAGCCCCCCCCCCCATGTGCAAGCCCTTTCATATTTCTTGATAATTCTTACACGGCGCCGATTTGCTTCCTCACTAAATCCTAAGCATAGCCCTTATCAAGCCATTAGCTAGCACCTTTGATTGTATTGTTTACTCATTGTTTATTTTTATCATTTTTTGTTAATTGCTTGGATGTCATTTATAATGGGTTTTCTTTATTTTCCTTTCTTTTTATATACTCCATTATGTGATATTTTATGCTTATTTGCAATGAGTAGTAAATTTATTCATTCATTTATGTTAAAAAATATCTCTTTTGGGGATATAGCTCTTTTTAGCAAGAAGTTAGTAAAAATGTCTTAGGAATATTTGGTTTATACTGTTTTTCTATACTATGTTCAATTCTGGTTAGAAAGGGCAACAATCTAAAATACTTTTCCAATAAAATTATTTGAACAGGATATTTTCAAAGACCAAATACTGTATTGAAGCTGCCAAACTAAGTAATGAGAATGATAAATGGATGTAAGAGTAACCTGTTTGCGGAGTTATGTTTCTGGCAGTCACCTGTGAGCTACCTTTTTATTTTTATCTTTTAGCCTGAACGATAAGGAGTACATGAAGTCAAATTTCGTTCCGGAGGCCAGATTTTGCTTCTTCCAAATAGAAAACTCTTCATTCGGGCAAATGGTCTGTTTGCCTTATCTTCAGATCAGAATTTAAAAAAAAATTTCTTCGGGTGCTGAAATTGCGCCACCTGCTGTGATGAGTTAATTCTTTGATCCCATAAGTCTAGTTTTATAATAAGTAAAAGGTTAGAACTTAAAAAACAAATTTCCTATAATTTATTTTCCCTTGTCACTTCTTTTCTTTGATTTATTATCTGTGTCATGAAGGGGGCTCCTATAAAACACAATGATCCGAAAGAAGGAAAATCCCTGTCCTCCGCCTAGAAATATATTTTTTGGAAACCAGAAGATTGTACCCTTGAGATGCTGGATTTAGAGATTGTTATTTGTGTTGCCTCTGGCACCAGCTTATGAATTGTGTACTAAAGGTCTATTATATCATTTTGGAAAGTGAAAACGGTGTTCAAACTTTAAGAACTTTTTTTTTCGATATCAGTATATTTATAAAAATCAGTTTAGTTTTAATAGTCTAATACAACTAATTTCCATCAATGTTTTCTTCTTTTTAAAACTATTTCTTTCGAATTTGCGAAAAATAGGGAGCGAAATAAAAATTCCAGTTTAAGCTATCGATTTTGTTTTCAGTAAAGTAGCCTACATGCAATACTTCAGTCTTTTGTAGGGTTGTAAGAGGTAGTAGCACATCTTTTTGTGGCAATTTCTGCCCGTTTTCAAGCTTCACTTCATTGCTCAGTGAATTTTCTGTTCGTTTTAGGTTTCATTTTTTCCTTCATTCAGTTTTGGTTTCAGGTTTAATTTTTTCATTGACAGTAACTTGTCCTTGTTTTAAGTTCCACGTATTATATAAGCAAATTTTTGGAAAATTTTCGATCTTTAAATTTAATATTTTACAAACTGCCTTTTAGAAAGCAATCAAATTCTTGATCAAACTTGAAAAAGAAGAGAATTCCAATGCTTTGTTTTCGGAAGGACGCATTCTCATTTAAATAAATTCCAAACAAGATCACAAATAACTGAATTTGTCTGAGATTTGGGACTTTATTCGGAATGAAGAAATAAATTGACTAATTTTTAATTTTTTATATAATTTTTTTTTATATAATTTTTATATAATTTTTTTATATATTATATAATTATATAAAATATATATAAAATATATATATATATGTAAATTTATAAATATATATATATATATATAAAATATATATTATATAATTATATATAAAAATTATATATAAATATATAAAAATATAATATATAAATATATAAATATATAAATATATAAAAATAAATATATAAATAATTATATATAAAAATATATATAAAATATATATTTATATAATTATATAAATTATATATAAAATATATTATATAAAAATTATATAATTTTTTTATATATAAAAATAATAAATAATTTTTTGTATTTATGCCGTTTAACATTACTTTGAAGTCTTTACAATTGTAATTTTACAATCGTTTATTGCAAAGGAAAAACAAAGTATACGGACAAGTGGATAATTATTTATGACTCAAGGGCACAGTTTATAGAATTATCCAGTAAGTTTATCGCAGATCATTTCTGGTCTTCATTCTCGGTACGAACAAAAAGCTCCTCCCACTTCTTTCTGCATTAGCGGGTTAGTCTGTTTCCGTCAATCAATGAAAAATGGTTACAAAGTGCATTATTCGTAATAGCGGGTTTCCACTTGTTTCGTGTCCAAGAGAAATCTGACTTGTCTACCCGTGAAAAAATCTAATGCCGCTTATGTTTCTATCTGCAAAAACGTTCTCTGGAGCACTCGCACCTTGGTCCTGGTTTTTATAATGGGTGAGATAGGGTATGATCATACTGCTAATTCTATAAACTGTGCTCAAGGGCAAGAATGCTGAAATCCCCCCATCTTTAAAAGGGAAGGAACCCAAACTGAGTATAGAGAAAGGAACCAGATAGGGAGAAACAAGGGTCTGATTTTTAAAGGGGCCAATAGAGAACGTTCATGCCTGTGTGTGCCAGAATTGGTTGAAATGTTTGCGCGAGTTTTCCTTGCGTGCCATGCAAAATTTATCAGTTAATGTTTTGCCAAAAACTTTATGAAAATTCCATATTATTGTTAAATTATATTTTATATGAAATAAAACTAAATGGAAATTATGTTTTTGATTTTTTTTAGATTCTTGGAAGTCAGATACTGTACATCTTTTTTGGTTAATAATTCTTTGTAAAGTTTTATTCAGGCATCAACGGGTTAACTTGTTTCTTAACATTATTTTAGATAGTTTCATTCATTTCCATTATGCTTCGGTTTTAAAATATTTGCCCAAAAAATATCTGCTGCCAATAGGGAAAAACTGATTGAAAATAGTCAAAATTTAAACAAAAATATCTAAGGAAATCGATAATGAACCTTGAATTAAATCAAATTTACCTACAAGAGAATTTAATGAAGTTATTCTTCTAAGAAAGAAGTATAAAGGAGGTTGTTTTAGAATTTCGTCTGAACAAAGCAGTTTAACTTTTACCTTAAAGAATCCCAAGGAGTATGGGATTCTCCCAAGGAGAATCCCAAGGAGTAATCCCAAGGAGTTGACCCTTTTTATTCCAAAATAGAAAGCATAAAAGAGGAAACTTAAGCCTTTTAGTATATATGAATAATATGTTAATATTATTTTTATGAAATGTAAACAAAGGCAGGCCTAAATGTAAGTATAAAGAAAATATAGATATAAATGGATATAGATACAGATATAACATGAATGTAAAAATATTTAAATTTTATTTGAATAATATGTTGACCAGGAATTGAAAATAATTAGCGCCGCTGACGGCACTGCGTTGTCCAGAAGAATTAGAAACCATCGAAACATGTTTAGTTTTGATTTATTTGAATGTGAATATTAATAAAAAATCTAAGTTTATTTCATTTTAACCTTGAAATTATGCAGATTATTTTGTTTTGTTATTTTTTTCGGATTGTTACATGGTTATAGCTAGGCTCGTATGGAGGACGTTGGCTAGTTGCATGAAAATTAAACATAATTTTCCAAACATAAGGGAACAATATAACTTTTGTGCATTTTTAGAAACAGCGGGTTTTATTATTTTTGGTCGTTTAGTGAAATAAGAAAAAATTTGTGGAAACGAAAACGACCCAGTTTTAATTATATTTTAATAGTTAACTTAACGAGGATACCTACAATAGCATAAAACGGAAATACGAAGAAGATGAAGAAAGATAAACTTTAGATAAACGATAGACTTAAAAAGCAGCTATTTATAATAGAAGAAAAATATTTAATTTTTAAATCGAATGTGTTGTTTTTAACACTATCCGCAGGTTGGGATTAATTTTATTTATTTTCCTTTTAGGAAGAGAAGGCCGAATGTCCCCAATGCAAGACTAAGACAGAAACTTGTGAACTTAGAACACTTTTTCTTTAAGTTTGATATAATGGTGAATTTACCGTTGAACGTTTTACTTTTTTATCGGTTTATTATTACTACTAGTCTCTGTCTAAAATTAAAATTTTATTGTTCAAGGAATCTCGAATAAAGCTATTGTTGTGTTTTCTTTTTCTTATTATGTTTACTACCTGATTTTTAGCGTTGCTGTTGACTGTAGCGTCAAGGCTGCGTTTTGTTTATGTTTTGGATGTCTTATATATTTACACAAAGAGCAAAGATCAATCAATGAAATTTAACCATTTTGTAAGAGAATCTTCTGCAATTTTTCATCAAGTTCTATAGAATCTAGTTAAATCGTTTATAGCAATATACAGCGAGGAAAGAACGATCTAAGGCCAGTGATACCTAAAGCGAAAAAACAGAATTTTTGGAACAATATCTGCATTAGAAGATATTGTTTTTATGCTATCATCATGCTAATACTGATAACCCTGATTTTTAGAGTTGCTGTAGAGTTGAGGTTGCGTTTTTTCTATCTTTTGGAAAGTCAAGACTGCGTTTTGTTTATGTTTGAAAATTTATTTGCATAAAGAGAAAAGACCAATCAATGAAATCTGAGCATTTTGTAAGAGCGTCTTTTCCAATTTTTCATCAAGTTCTGTTGACTCTAGTCATATCGTTTATCATAGGCAGTGCAATAGCGCTGCCTAAGTAAAGAAAGATGTTGACACAATGTATTATTTCATTATTTCTTTGATTTTTTTTTTTTTTTTTTTTTTTTTTTAGACATGGCACATCTTATCAAAGGAGTTGTCGTAGAAACTTCAAAAAGGGCTCATTTGATTGGAAATTGGAAGGGCGGGTGCCCTTTTTAATTGTCGAAAGTGATTGGAGGGCAACTAACCCCCCCCCCACGCCGACCAATCCGTCAAACACATTCAATCAAAATTTTCAGATTACCATTTCATTTAACGTAGTTTTAAAGTCCGGAAATTATGTCTTTGAGGATGGCAGCCCCCTCCCCCAGAACCCTCAGGGCAAGAGTTGTAAGTTATACCCTTGGGAAATATAAGGTTTATTTAAAAAGGGTGATCGTAAAAACCTCAAAAAGGGCTAATTCGATTGGAAATTGAAAGAGCTAGTGCCCTTTTTAATAGTCAAAAGTGATTGGAGGACAACTAAACCCCTGTCACGCCCAACATTTCCCAAAACAAATCCAGTCAAAATTTTGAGATAGCCATTTTATTCAACGTAGTTAAAACTTTAGGAAATTAGTTCTTTGAGGATGACACCCCCCCCCAGCCCTCAGGACAAGGGTTGTAAGTTATGCCATGGGGGCATATAACATAAAGTTCTTATAAAAAGGGCTGTCGTGCAAATTATGTTCTGGCCTTGGGAAGGCATAGGAGTTTTGAGCCCTACTCATGTTAATTTCTGCTCGTTTTGAGTTTGACTTGGCTATTTATTGTAATTTCTGTTCGTTTTGGGTTTCATTCATTTATCGATGCTGATTTGTAGTAGTTTCACGCTTGGTAGATTATTTGATTTTATTTTTGCTCATTTTTGGTTTAATAGAGTTCTTTACTTTTCTTTGAAAAACTTATTTTGTGGAAAGTGTATTTTTTTAGTTAGTTTATATTCGTTTTATATTGACATGGTCTTTTCAGGGAAAAAGAAAATAATACTTTAAATCTTTTGGTTTTTTGAAGATTTATAGTTTGGCTTATTATTTGTATACTGGAGAAAATTTAAAACAATTTTTAACAACATAAACCCTTTTATCCGGGCACAAATAGTAGTGTTTAATTTAGTTTCATGGCTCCTCTAGTTGACCTGAAACAGAAAACTTGATACCATTCGCAAAAAAAAACTGTTTACTTTCTTTGATAGCTTGGATACACGTATGCTATTTTGATTTGGTTAAATTTTAAGAGCAGAAGTAGCCCCGAAAGGTTGAACATAATGCCCTCAGTCGTTCTGGGGATACTGCTGAGATGCCTTATTGGGAATTAGCATTAACACAGTGCATTTTGATGTAATCTTAGGGCAACATTTAGTTTTTAAACTTAATGGACAAATGGAAGGTTGGGCATGGGAGGGGGACTAGATGCCCTCCAATCACTTTCGACCATTAAAAAGGACATTAGCCCTTTCTACTTTCAATCGAATGAGCCCTTTTCAAAGTTCCTAAGACAACTCCTTCGATACGAAGTGCCCTGGTCTAAAGAAAAAAACATTGTACCCACATCGATCTTTACTATAAAAATATCAAGCCTTCCAATCACTTTCGACTATTAAAAAGGCACTAGCCCTTTCAATTTCCATTCGAATGAGCCCTTTTTGAGTTTCTACAACAAAACTTTCATATGCTTTCATACGACAAAATTTTTATATGGGGGCATATGAAAACCTTATATGCCCCCAGGGCATAAATTACAACCCTTGCCTTGAGGGCTGCGTAGGGGTTGTCATCCTCAAAGACCTAATTTCAAGAACTTTCAACTACGTTAAACAAAACGGCTGTCTTAAAATTTTGATTGGATATGTTTGGGAAAATGGTGGGCATGAGAGGGGCGTTAGTGGCTCTCCAATCACTTTCAACTATTAAAAAAGGCAGCAGTCCTTTCAATTTCCAATCGAATGAGCCCTTTTGAAGTTTCTACGACAACGCTTTCAATAAAACCTTATATGCCCCCAGGGCGAAACTTACAACCTTTTCCCTGAGGAATGGGGAGAGGGGGTGTCATCCTCAAAGACCTATTCTTCAGAACTTTCAACTACGTTACAGAAAATTATTATCTCAATATTTTGATTGGATGTGTTTGGGGAAATGGTGGGCGTCAGAAGGGGGTTAGTTGCCCTCCAATCACTTCCGACTAAAAAAAGGGCACTAGCCCCTTCAATTTCCAATTGAATGAGCCCTTTTTGAAGTTTCCACGACCACGCTTTCCATAAAAACCTTATATGCCCCAGGGCATAACTAACAATCTTTGCCCTGGGGACTGTGAGGGGGTTGTCATCCTCAAAGACATAATTTCCTTTGAGCCCTTTCTCAAGTTTCTATGACAAAGCTTTCAATAAAAACCTTATATGCCCCCATGGCATAACTTACAACCCTTACCCTGAGGGGTGTGGGGGGAGTCTAATCCTCAAAGATATAATTTCCTGACCTCTCAACTACTTTGAACAAAATGGCTATCTCAAAATTTTGATCGGATGTGCTTGGATGAATAATGGGCGTGGAAGGGGTGTTAGTTGCCTTCCAATCACTTTCTACTATAAAAAAGGGCACTAGCAATTTCAATTTTCAATAAAATCAGCCCTTTTTGAAGTTTCTTTGACAATACTTTCCCTAAAAACCTTATATGCCCCTGGGCATAACTTACAACCCTTGCCCTGAGGGCTGCGGGGGGGAGGGTGTCATTCCCAAAGACCTAATTTCCAGAGCTTGCAACTATCAATCCTCAAAGACCTAATTTCCATAACTTTTAACTACGTTGAACAAAATGGCTATTTAAATATTTTGATTGGATGTGTTTGGGGAAAAAGTGGGCGTGAGAGGGGGGTTAGTTGCCCTCAAATCACTTTCGACTGTTAAAAAGGGCTCTAGCCCTTTGAGTTTTCAATCGAATAAGCCCTTTTTCAAGTTTCTACGACAAAGCTTTCAATAAAAACCTTATATGCCCCCATGGCACAACTTACAACCCTTACCCTGAGGGGTGTGGGGGGAGTCTAATCCTCAAAGATATAATGGCTGGACCTTCAACTACGTTGAGCAAAATGGCTATCTGAAAATTATGATCGGATGTGTTTGGATGAATGATGGGCGTGGATGGGGTGTTAGTTGCCTTCCAATCACTTTCTACTATAAAAAAGGGCACTAGCAATTTCAATTTTCAATCAAATCAGCCCTTCTTAAAGTTTCTACGACAATGCTTTCTCTAAAAACCTTATATGCCCCCAGGGCATAGCTTACAACCCTTGCCCTGAGGGCTGTGGAGGGGGTGTCATCCCCAAAGACCTAATTCCCAGAGTTTGCAACTACGTTAAACAAAATGGCTATCTCAAAATTTTAATTGGATGTGTTTGGAAAAAAGGTGGGCATGAGAGGGGGGTTAGTTGCCCTCCAATCAATTTCGACTATTTAAAAGGGCACTAGCCCTTTAAGTTTCCAACCGAATGAGCCCGTTTTCAAGTTTTTATGACAAAGCTTTCTATAAAAACCTTATATGCCCCCAGGGCATAACTTACAACCCTCGCGCTGAGGGCTGTGGGGAAGTGTCCTCCTCAAAAAATAATTTCTATCTGGAAATCAACTACGTTGAACAAAATGACTATCGCAAAATTTTGTTTTCTATGTGTTTGGGGAAAAGGTGGGCGTGAGAGGGGGGTTAGTTGCCCTTCAATTACTTTCGACTATTAAAAAGGGCACTATCCCTTTGAATTTCTAATCGAATGAGCCTTTTTTTAAGTTTCTACGACAACGCTTTCTATAAAAACTTTATATGCCCCCAGGTTATAACTTACAACCCTTGCCCTGAGGGCTGTGGGGGAGCGTCCTCCTCAAAACATAATTTCTCTCTGGAAATCATCTACGCTGAACAAAATGGCTATCTCAATATTTTGATTGGATGTGTTTCGGGAAATGGTGGGTATGGAAGGGGTGTTAGTTGCCTTCCAATCACTTTCGACTATTAAAAAGGGCACTAGCAACTCCAATATCCAACGAATGAGCCCTTTTTGAAGTTTCTACGACAACTCCTTCGATACGAAGTGCCCTGGTATGGAAGAAAAATAAATAATACATTGTGCCAACATCGTTCTTTACTTAGGCAGTGCGATTGCGCTGCCTATGATAGAAGGTAAAAGGTACAAAAATCGGAGGTCTTAGGCTCCCTTGCCTTAAAAATACCATCAGAAAATTATTGATAAAAGCGATAAAAATGAACATAAAAGAAGAAAAATGGACCAAGTCTTAGAGCAAAAACTTAGACTGTTAAATGGATATTTCTCATACCAAATCTAAAAGATACATTTAATAATATTGTTTATAAAAATCTCATATATTTATTAATGTTGAATTCTAAATATTAAATACGATTAACCCTTTAATAGCTGGTGGCTCTTATAAGGCACACCAAGATTTTTGCCTATAGCTCCTTTCTGATTGGTTGAAACGAGAAATTATCTGCATAACCAGCAACAAGAGAACGAGAGCTGTCAAATGGTATATTACTTTGCTCTTTTATGAGTCATCTAATAACGTTTGCACAGTACGGAATTTGACATAGTGAAATTTTTCGGATTTTGTGGAATGAAATAAATCTGACTCGTGTAGTATTGAAGTTTATGTTGCTTGGTGAAGGAAAAAAATCTTGTGGTGTTCGTTAGTGTCTGCCGGTTTCATCTGTATTATTTTTATTCAAAACTTTCTATTCTTCCACAAGCAAGGACGGTTTTTAAGTATGTATTCGAGGGGTTAACAACTGGGCATTTTGAGGGACACCTGGAGGCATGAGGCACGGAGGCATGCCTCCGGAGGCATGCCGGAGGCATAAGAAATGGACAGGGAAGGAAACTTATAACATAGTCCAAAGGGCGTAATATGTAAATATACACATTTTGACTTCTATTTGCTATCTGTCGAATATTTCAACATATTCAAAAATGATATTTTAAAACTTGGAAAAAAACATTTACGTGTTTGTTTGGCAAGAAAAGGAACCCCCAAGACTGAAAACAAGTGATATATACCTAAAGAAGAAGAACGGAGGACTGCAAGTTGTTGATATCCATGCAAAAACTAGGTAACCCTACGATGGAATTGATGGTGTCACTTTTTCCTATTGCACATGCAGCGTTGCCACCAGCTCAAAAATAAAATTCCGATTTTTCTTCAAAAAAAAATCCCGAAATTTCAAAAAAAAATCCCGGAACACGGTTTTTAAGTTATACAACATAGGGCTGCGCGGTGATGACGTAAAAAGCAAGGTGCGAAATTCAAAGTACCGTGAAACGTGGTCTCTAGTTGTAGCTAACAACTGATTGTCAATAATCCTAGTATCATTTCGACGTGAAAACGTTCTGATGGATTAGTAGGATCTACGACAAGTTTTTTAGGCCAAAACAATTCGCCAAAGTTCCGAGAAAACATGTCTACGCATCCACGTTTCATCGTTATTTGAATTTCCCGCCCTAGAATTGACGTCACGCTTCGCAGCCCTATTCAATATGGCTTGGCCAGCGGTAAAAGTTGCCTTTTATCACGTCTTCACACGTCCCTTTCAGTTTCATCATACCTGCTTTTCTGTTTAGTGGCTGTGCCAAGACGCACCCTTGGATCTCGGACTCTTAATTGTACTAAAAAAAAAAGGAATCTGCTGCTTTGACACGAAAGAATCCGGAAGAAACACAGATCTCTTTTTCCCGAATGTACTTAGAATCCAACTTTCTTGGTATTAAACGCAGGCCTTTGGTATTTGAAGAGAAAACTGCAAGGCAACAGTCAGAAAAACTGTTACTACCAAGTTATTAGTAAAAAGCACTAAGTAAAGCAACCAACCAAAAAAAATAACTAGTTTCTCAGATATTTATTGGTACGTTTCAGTAATCATCTCGATAATCACAGCTCAAAAGGCAGCCCTCAAAAACTGGGCAAATGAGCTTCAGTAAATCAAACTAAGTTCAGTTAGCACAAGTATAAACAGTCTTCTACTGAGCATAACAAGTTTTCCGATGGTATTCATCGCTTCCGCTGCCCTAGGTCTTGGAATGCATTCGAGACTCATAAAATTATATCAAGAACTCAAGCGAATGGGGGACGAGGGGCACACGTACTTGATCTAGAAGGACCAGCCCCGCCGTGGTTGGCCTCCTCGTCCGTAGGAGACATGGTTCAAGATTCTGTTCAGTTCTGTGCCCTCATGCACGTCGGTATTAAGGTTAGCTTTGTTTTTTTGTTGATGGGTTGGTTGTATTTTGTTTATTTTGTTGATTAAGGTTGGTCGTAAAAAGGGCTGAAAAAAAAGAAAAAAAAGAAGGAAAAAAGTGCCACCGCAAGAATGGGTTTCTTGTGGACCGAGGACGCCCAGTCTACGGGAGAGCAAGTAGTTGTTTTTGTGTTAAAAAATTTTAAAGTTGTAAGAGTAAGCCTTTTGGAAGACCACCTTTAAAATTCGAATTCGTATTAGTGAAAATTGAAGGATATGAATTTTAAGAAATTGAAGTAAAAATGCCACCGGAAAAGCGTCTCCTAGAGGGGGAAGGACACCCTGGAACGGGGGGAGTGATAGATATTTGGCAAGAAAAAATTCAAATGGTTGTCGTCAATCATATACACAAAGAAATTTTACGGTATATAATAATTTTTTTTTTTATTTTTATGAGTTGTAATATTGTATAGAGTCTCAAGATGCATATGGTTCCGTATTATTTTGTAGCCAAGTGGTGAGGTGGAGGGGAGGAAAAAAAATAAAACCTACCTTTGATAACTGTTAAACAAAAGTTTTCCTATTGACAAACGGATCTTAGCGATGGTGGTGGTTATGGTCTTGAGGTCAGTTTTGGGTTTAGGTGCCATTTTTAACATGATGATTGCGATGCTGACGAGACATCAAAAAAGTGGAACCCTTTCTTCTGGATAAATGCATTCAGCTTTGTGAAGTCGTCTGAGCCAAAGCCAATGACAATGTTGGTGCCGATTTCCATAGAAACGGGTTCTGCTGAATGCATGATATACAGGCTGGAGTCACAGTAACCCTGGTCTACCAATACGGCAGTTAATGTGAGATCAGCATTCAGCCGAAACCACTGGCTTAGAATTCCTATGTCGTCAGGGAACGGCATCGCCATATTCTGCGTGTCAACAGAGTGGCATCTTCGCCCAGACAAGTAGCCAAACTGTATGACCCGCCCAACTAATACTCTCTTTCCCCTGCCAATCGGTGTCTAAACGCACCATTCACCGATACGCAATTCCGATTTCACACCGACCTCTGTATTGGTTTGTGGCGACTCACGTAGTCCTACTCGTCGGCTCTGGACCATCACCCGTTTTAATCGGTCACTACTCAGCTTCTCAGAGCTTTCCCTCAGAAGCCACAGCAGTGTGGATTTTTTTCTTGCTGTTATGGAGCCGTCAGAAGTCTTGACAAGACAAAACCTAGAATTCTTCATGTTCGTGACAGGCTCACTAGCCCAATTTTTCTCAACTTGGTGTTTCACACAGTGAGCAATCACTGGCAAATCTTCAAAGATACCGTCACTTTCCGAGCCTGATTCAGTTTAAGTTGCGGAAGCCTTTTCCTTCTTATCGGACAGAGTATTTTCCTCTGAGTCATCGTCTGAGTCACTGTCGTGAAGTACAGAAAGACGAACATTCGGTACTTGGTGACCGAAAGCAGAAAGTACGTCATCGGGTATCAAGGCTTTCATTATTCGCTGGCTTTCAATACGAGCTTGCCCTAGCTCGAGCTTGATTTCATCGTCCCCGGGCAAAGAAAAATCGGAACTGACAGACACAACACCAATGGATCTAACTCGCTTGGCCTTGGGCACGGAAAACTGTTCATTAGAATATTCAGATTCAAAATCCGTTATACTTTCATACCGACGAATTCGATGTAGAAGTTGGAGGAACGAAAAGTTTATTACAGTACTGTAAGTGCTGGTTTGAGACCACATCTTCCTAAAAAAATCTTCAAACGGTTGGCTGTTCATGTCGGAGAGTTTGAAAGGACGTTCGAGCCCAAGCCGTTTGAATCGACGAATGAGAAGCACTAGGGAATGCATATTTATCTCTAGGCAATGGTAAAGGTTTGTGGTAATAAAATTCTCGTTCAAAGCATAATGTCCACTTTTTAGGACCCAGGATCTCCAATGTCGAACTTAGTAAACAACACGACCAAGTAAAGATAACCTCTCAAGAGGAGAAAGTTTGCCGTCGTAAAAAAAGCGCCGTACGCTTTCCATAAGCCAAAGATAAAACTGTGTTCCATCGCTTTCAGGAACACGCTGTTTCAGGTGTGCCGAAGGCACGGAGGCACAGCCAGAGGCACGAAGGAAGGGACACCTGCGACGGTCAGTTATTAGCCCCTCCTATGTATCTTATAAGGCCCATCCGCCCTAGAAGAGGGAGTACAATACCGACCTGCCAAAAAGTTCAGTATAGGCTAGTTTACACATGTTCCATCAAAAATCTTAGAAGTGTTTCCACTTTCTATTAGCTTTCTCATTCAACAGGAATATTTTTCAGTAATATAGCCACTGTTTCCACTTCTACTTATTTTGGTAGTAGAATACTTATTTTGGGAATATTCTGCTTCCAGATATTAAATTTACTTCTCTACTTACTTTTTACTTATTTTTGGAAGCTTCAGTTTTTGTGCCAGCCAATTATTTTGGTTTTGATTCTGTTCAATTATAATTCTATAATATCTCATGGAATGGAAGGGTGCAATTTTTTTTAGTAGCGTCATCTTTGTTGAGAGTGAAATCTTTGTCGGGAGTGGCAAAAAGGAAATCCTGGAAATTATGAAATACCGTACCCAATTTTGATCCTGGTTGACCTATAAACAACTAATTTATAATAATTGATCCCGGTTGACCTATAAACAGCTAATTTATAATAATTGATCCTGGTTGACCTGTAAACAGCTAATTTGCGGATATAAAGGTCAGTTTAAATGAATGAATTTGTTTAAAACCGTAAGGCCATCCATTTATAACCCATGCATTATCCGCCCAGTTTGCCAGTTTACTATCTACTATCAGCATCTGAAGAGCCATTGAGATTATGGAGCCCTCAATCTCTTCATTAGTCGATGAGGCAATAGCAAGGAGTGAAGAAAGTCTGCAGGAAGGACTGAGGAGGCGACATAAAGGACGACTAGGAAGAGTGGACCTGAGAACTGCTGTTTCCTATGTCTTGGAGCCAGACGGCAAACTCTCTTACCTGAATTTGGAGGATTCTGGAGACAACAATGACCCTCTCTTTTGGGAATCAGCTAAAGACCAGCACGATAGTGGTTGGGATGGCAGCAACGATGAATACGATCTACCACACAGTCGAAGAGCAAAGTCTGCAAAATCCCTCTGCGATGAAGCCGAAGTAGACGTGGTTCCTAAATCTTTGGCCGAAAAGAGGCAAATCTGGAAGAAAACTCCTGTGCCAGAGAATGACATGGACTGGAAAGGCCAAATGCCAAGTCCCGACTTGTCTCTGGTTAATCCAATTGTATTCTTCCAAAATTTCTTCAACTCTGAAAGTATAGACATCCTTGTAGAAGAGACGAATCGGTATGCTCTGCAGGAGAAAGGCTTGGAGCTGAAATGTACTACCAAAGAAATTGAACAATTCCTTGGAATCCTTTCGCTTATGGGAATGGTGAAACTTCTCCACATGTCTATATACTGGGAAACATCTACACGTTATCCTCCAGTGGCTAACGCTATGGCACGCGACCGCTACAAAAGAATAAGACAGTTCTTCCACGCAAATGATAGTTTCAAAGCAATCAAAAAGGGGAGTCCGGGATACAACCCCCTCTTCAAGGTTCAACCCTTGTACAATAGGCTTTGAAAGAATATGCGAGAAGTCTCAAACGAAGACCAACAATCTGTGGATGAACAAATGGTCCCGTTCAAGGGTCGGCTTGGGTTCAAGCAGTACATCAAAGGCAAGCCACACAAGTGGGGGATAAAAGTATTTACAAGAGCCGGAGCCAGTGGAATAGTTTATGACTTTGAAATTTACAGTGGTAAAGGAACCACTGTCGGTTCAGACCTTGGTGTTGGTGCTGATGTAGTGCTCCACCTAGTCGAATATCTCCCAAAAAAAAAGATTTCAAAGTTTTCTTTGACAATTTTTACAGCAGTTTTCATCTAGTAGAAAAGCTGCAGGAAATGGAAATCCAGTCACTAGGCACAGTCCGAATAGACAGAATGTGGAAAGTGAAACTTCCGCTCTTGGAAGCTGACGACAAGCTGAAAAGCTCCGGGATAGGATCGTTTGATTTTTGGGCTGAGCAACATTCTGGAATAGTCTTTACAAAATGGTACGACAATAGCTCGGTACATTTTATTCCGTCATACGTTAGGCCGGACCCACTTGATCAATGCAAACAGTGGGACAAAAAGGGGAAGGCTTGAATTGATGTAGCCAGACCTCATGTTGTCAAAGAGTATAACAAGTTCATGGGTGGGGTGGATTTGAGCAATACGTTGATTGAGTTATGTCGTACTGACATCAAGGGTAAGAAGTGGTACATGCTTCTAATCTATTACTTCCTGACATCAGAGTAGCCAATGCTTGGTTACTGTAAAGGCACAATCATCACTCTGACGCTGAGAAGCCCTTATCCCTTGTTTGCTTTTGTGCAAATATTGCTGACTGGCTGCTCAGAGGTGCAGTCATCTCTGCAACAAGGAAAGGTAGACCACTAAGCGAGTCTCCAGTTATTACCAGACCACAAAAGAAAACTAGGAGTGAAAGCATCCCCAGTTCCAGCCTTTGCTTTGACAACACGACCCACTGACCTGAGATGGTGGAAAAAAGACAAAGATACAAGTCCTGTGCAAAGTTCGCCCACACGTTTGTCAAGTGCCTGAAGTGTATTGTGCACCTTTGTTTAACCAAAGACAAGAATTGTTTCAAAGCATACTACTCTAATGTTTAAGTAGACTGTTTCACTATTTAGCTGATGTGCCTTATAAGATCCATGTTGCATGTGAAATGAATATTGTAAATAAATGATTTTCCTCAGTTGCCCCTATGTCATGGACCCCTCGGAAACTAGTTAAAAGCAAAACCAAATTATTCTAACCACAGTTTCATAATTCAGTCATCAAAGGGTTAAGAAAAAATAATAACAAAAAAAAACACAAAATCACAAGTGAATCAAGTTTCATTTGTAAGCTCAAATACATCCATGGGAAGTATGTTAGAGATGTTTTTAACTAAAACCATTTGAGGTTTTGAAAGTAAAATATTCTAGACTTCTTAATGAATTTTTGTCATACCCAAATGGCTTATCTTTATTATTTTCGAAAATGATCAGCAAAGTTAGAGTTGCACTCTTATTTGATCCTTATCCACAGGGTTGCAGCAGTGGCATCAATTCACAAAATTTAGAAAGGACAAAATATATTTTTCAAATTCCAAATTCTTCAAAATCAAAATTTATATAAGTAGTACATAAAATATTTACAAAATATATTTTTAAATCTAGCAATTTGTCTTTTTCCATGAAAATACCGAAGAAGCACTTTCCAATGAAAATACCGTCTAGGAGGAGAAACAAGCATAGGAGGGGAAATGTTCGACCCCACCCCCAATTTACCCTAGTGGGTTGTAGAAGCAAAGACACATTTACTTCTTTCGAAGCAAGAGAGGTCGGGTAGGATTAGAACTAAAACGTTTTCATACATTGAAGAGCAAAATTTTGCTCTTCAATACCAACAAAATTTTATTTACGTATTATTATTTATTTATTTACGTATTACAAAATTTTATTTATTTATTTACGTAGTGCCTTAGCTACGTTATTTGGCAACAAATTGTCAACTTTGTTATTATTTTCCTTTTCAAATCTTCGAGCAGTAAACCAAATACAATATTGGAACAAAGAGATGTACAACTTTTGTATATCTATATATGATATATATATTGGGAACTGGCACTGGTATCTATAAGAAAAAGCATCAATGCCATCTAGCATTTGGCGACACTTGATATTTTTATAGTGTAATAATAAAAATAATTAATTTGATTAGTGTAATTGGTAAAATTAGGACAGTAATAAGTGTCCGATCTCTGGCAGAAAAATGATTACAGAGCTTGAAAAAAACCATGTGTTGCCAAACGCCAGATAGCGTTAGTAGTTTCTTTGTCGACACTAGTGCCAATTTCTACTTTTATAAGTTATCCATACTCTTTGGAACAGCCTTTGACTACTTTTTATTATAGTCTTGAAACTCTCAAATCTGCGACGGACTGCTACATTTTTAATTGTCCCCAAAGGTTTTGTAGCGGCAGAGGGGAAAAGGCTATCCTCCCAGAGAGTACCGCCTGTATCCCCTCTGTGTTTGGATTTTAATCAGTTGCTATATTTCATGCAAAGATTCTAAACTGACATTTCAGAATGCTTTAATCTTCTCATGCGGAATAATTCGAGACAAGTTCCTCAATTGATTTTAACCGTTTTTTGCCCGAATAACTTCTTGTTATGCTATATTAACCTTAAATTGAAAATTAAGTGAATATTTACACATAAACATAGTAAAAAGATTTGGCGATTTGGCTAATTCAATGCAAATATAAGCAAGGTTGCCTTTACATTATCGCATTGTTTTCAGGAACCCATTTCTTCAAAAATAAGACACATTACGCAGTAGCCTATGCTCAATCGGTATTAAGAACCTGAAATCATAATCAAATTAATTTGTTAGTTAATTTGATTTAAGCTTTGAAATTAATTGAAATTTTTAATTAAGTTTATAATAAAATTTATTATAAACGTAAATTAAAATTAAATTAATTAATTAATTTCATTTAATCTTAATTAAAAAAAAAAAATTTCACCTAAATTCTGGGCTCTTAAGCCAGCTTAGTTTACCAAGCTCATCTTGTACCATTATCTAAAATAGAAGACTTTTATTTTTGTAAATTTCTTGGGGAGTCCATGTAGTATTAGATAGGACTCACTCCTAGTTCCCACAGACGTTCTAACATGAGCAATATTAGCCCATTACGGCAAATAAAATTTTACACTTAGGCAATTTTAGTTGCATTGTCAAAAACATTTATTGGCTATTAAAATTGTGCTTTGGCTATTCAAATGGGTACCTTAAACTATCCTTAGACAATTCCTTTGGAAAAAATTTAATAAATTTGCCTCTGCCTTTCGAATGGTCCAGAAAGAAATGCTGTGTGACTCTGATCTTCTACGCGATTAAAGCCATTGCGACCACCTCAATATGGTTCTCTGACGTTTAAGTGGGGTAAATTGTATACGTATATTTAAATACATTGTAAAGGTGTACATAAAAAGGATAAGAGAAATATTATAAAAAGTCACTGGAAACAAAACTCCTAGTAGCACTTACTTGCCCCCCCCCCAAAGAAACTTCCTGGCAAGGCTCATGACGGCCTGCCTCGCCTTTTCCACCTCTGAGTCAGTAGGAAAGTAGACGTAATATTTTTATACTGCATAGAAAAAGATTGTCATAATGAGAGGGCACTATTACCCTCCTTCCCCTTAATACCAATAATAAAGGCGTAGATCAAAAATATTCCCGGGAGTCAAGAGGAATAAGATATGAATTTATGCCCCCCCCTTCCTCAATGGGGATATCTGAAGGTTTAATAAGGTTTTTGATATTTAGGCATTAAAATGCACTGTTTGAAAAAACTAATCTCCCCCCTTCCAACCTAAAACTTGTTCCATCACCCCTCCTTCATAATAGCTTATGCACATTTTCACACCACAATATATAATTTTATGAAATAGGAAGCAAATTAGTTTAGTTAAATTAAGCTCGAAGATAAATGTCAGAAATATCAAACAGTTCGTGATAACGAACTGTAAGTAAGGAGCGACCCGGCTCAGTAGTAAAAATAACTCTAAAAAAAGGAATTTTAATAACAATAGATACATCAAAAGAATCAGATTCTTATAGTCATTGCAAACATTAAAGTTTCATCAAGTTTAGTCTTACCCATCAAAAGTTACGAGCCTGAAAAAAATTGCCTTATTCTCGAATAAAGGGGGAAACTCCCCATAAAAAAGATAGAATCTTAATGAAAATCAAACCATCATATTCAGCGTATCAGAGAACCCTACTGGAGAGGTTTCAAGCTCCTACCTGAAAAAATGTGGAATTTTGCATTTTTTGCCAGAAGAAAGATCATTGATGCGTGTTAATTTTTTTTCCCCAGGGGTGATCGTATCGATCCAGTGGTCATATAATATAGCGATAGGGCTCATTTGAACAGGAATTAAAAGTTCTAGTGCCCTTTATAAGCAACAACAAAAATTGGAGAGCAACTAGGCCCCCTCCCACGCTCCATTTTTCCAAAGTCACCCAATCAAAATTTTGAGATAGCCATTTTGTTCAACATAGTCGAAAACCTAATAAATATATCTCTGAGGATTACTTAATCCCCCACAGTTCCCGGAGGAAGGGCTCCAAGTTATGAACTTTGCCCATTGTTTACATATAGTATTTGCTACTTGGAAGTATGCAGACTTTTTCAGGAGATTTCTTCTGGTGGGGAGTGGGGTCAGAGGAGGAGGCTATGTGGGAGGATCTTTCCATGGAGGATATTGTCATGGGGGAAGGGACATTTCTATGATGGGGGCTGATTTTTGTAAATCTCTTGGGGAGTCCATGTAGTATTAGATAGGACTCACTCCTAGTTCCCACAGACGTTCTAACATGAGCAATATTAGCCCATTACGGCAAATAAAATTTTACACTTAGGCAATTTTACTTGCATTGTCAAAAACATTTATTGGCTATTAAAATTGTGCTTTGGTTATTCAAATGGGAGTAGAATGCTAATATGGAATTCTAGGGCGCCCCTGTACCAAACAGGTTTCTGGTAGGTATAGTATTCTACCGGTCCTATAGGTAAACATTTCTACAGGGTTCATTACACCTTTTCAAAGAGATTTACGCAATTTACCAGAATTCTAGTTCATGATATATATGTCTTTTTAAGGATAAACCTGTATTATAAAACCAGCGCGTCTTGTTTCGCTGTTAATATATTCAATTATTTTTTGTATATATTCAGGTTTCAAATTAGGATTTTCAACAGTTTGAATAGTTCATTCAACCTATTAGTACCGATATTTTGCGATCGTTTACATAGATATGGAAAATTCTAAGCAACTTCTGGTGAGTAAAATTTTCTCATTATTATAATAAAAAGAAATTGTCTCATCATTAAGTTAAGGAAGAAATTCCTTCTTTACACTTTTTTTTTCACCGTGTTGTTACCTCTTTTAAAAAACTTCCTTCTTTTAGATATTAAAAGACCCATGTATTTCAATTTTATTAAATATTCAAAAAAAAAGAGAGGCGTATTCACTTTGATTTTGGTTCATTGTACATAAAAAATTAAAATATAATTTGCATATTAGTTTCAGCATATACGAAAGGTCGCCCCCCTCCTCTATATCTTGCTCTTTACACTAAAGCTTGAATTTCGTTCGAATCACAAAGGTTTGTTAAAATATCTCTTTTGAAAATACTAAAAAAAAAAAAAAAAAAAAAAAAAAAATCGATTTACTCGTAAATTCAAATTTCAGGAGGGACTTAGCCCCCCCCCTTCCCTCCAACAATACAAAATCTTAAAATATAATGATTATATTCGATAGAAAACGCTAAGTATGCTTTTTTCTATTATCTAAAACAAAAACCCACCCCCCCTCAATTGTTTTGTTACGGTCATAATTCTTTAGTTTTAGTTATTTCGTTCAAAACTGTGACTTTTCACGTAATCCTCTTAACAATATAGCAATTTCCAAAGCTTAGCAGGTAAAATCTTGGTTCATTGTCATGAATTGAAAACCTGTTTCTGCGATCTTTGTCCTTCATCAAAGTGAAATTTTGAAAGACGTATTTATTTATCATATTCAAGTCTAGGTTGCATACTAGGACACCCAAGGCTATTCAGCACGATGAATGTATGTACGTGAAGGAATATTTGAGCAGAAAAAAAGTAGCAGGCGTTCTAAAAGCACTAATAGATTGAGCAATACAAGTTTCAGAATCGACTTTATAGGTCAAATTATATCACGGGAAGAGGGTTTTAAAATCCCCCTTCCCTTCAAAACTCAAAATTTTCAAAAAAAATTTTTATTTTAAAAGCTTTTTTAAATATTTGTAAAGCTTTAAGACATAGAGCACTACAAACATCAGAATTGACTTTATAGGTCAAATTATATTATGGGGAGATGTTTTTGAAATCACCCCTCTCTCTTTCCCCTCCCTCCAAACTCAAAATTTTCAAAAATTTTATTTTAAAAGCTTTTTAAATATTTCTAAAATGCTACAAACATCAAAATAAACCTTAGAGGGCTTATTATTTCATCACTAAATTTTTCTTCTTTTTTTAAGGATGTTAAGATGGATTGTTGCCCTCCCTCCGAAAAGAGACCAAGGTGGGGTGATAATTCATCATTGCAAGCAGCAAGGCCAACAGTTATCAGATTTGCTAGTTTGTTGAACTCGTCAGGAGTCTCTATGCATTCAGACAAGAAATTTGAGTCAGTATTATCCGATCAAGATGGAGGGGACACTGCTCTTCACGCCATGGCGGGGGCTTCTGATGTACAAGTACAGCCAGAACTTGTAAATGTATATATTTTTTTTTCCTTATTTTTCAAAAATAAGACGAATTTTCTCAATCGCATAACTTAAATTTGTTTCTAAACTAATCCTATTTCATTTTCTTTCATTAACAAAATTAGCAGTATATAAAAGAATTGTTGTAACGCCGAAGTAGCAAATAGCTAACTGAATTATATTTTAACCCGTCAAAAATCATGAGAAAATTAAACTTTTTTAAGTATAAATTCAAAACATCGCATAAATTATTTCCACAGTGCATTTCTATCCGTCACAATTTTCACAGCATGCTATAGACTAATTGAATATAGGCTAAGGAGTTATCAGCTCAATTTCAACCTGTAAGACTATTTCAGTGTGTGTGTGTGTTTGTGTGTGTTTATATGTGTGTGTGTTTTTTTGTGTGTTTGTGTGTATGTGTGTGTGTGTCTGTTTGTGTGTTTGTTTGTGTGTTTGTGTGTGAGTGTGTGTGTGTGTGTGTGTGTTTGAGTATGTGTGTGTGTGGGTGGTGGTGTGTGGCTGGGTTTTGGTTTGGTTTATGTGGTTTGATTGTGAGTGAGAGTGGGTGTCGGTGGGTGGGGGGCTGGGGGTGGGTGGGGGGGGGGGGTGGGTGTGGTGGGTGTGTATGTGTGTGTGTTTGTGTGTGTGTGTGGTTGTGTGTGTATTTGTCTGTGTGTTTTATTAACAAAATTTTTAATTTATTATAAATTGTTTGATAGAAAAAGAAAAAAAAGAAAAGTGTGTTATAATTGGGATAAAACTTTCGTGAGGATTTACGAATTATAAATTCAAAACATCGTATAAATTGTTTCAACAGCGCATTTATATCTGACGCTGTTTTCACAGCACGCTATAGACTAATTGAATATAGGCTAAGGGGTTAGCAACGCAATTTCAACCTGTAAGAATATTTCAGCGTGTGTGTGTGTGTGTTTTTGTGTGTGTGTGTGTGTGTGGGTATTTGAATAAAACCATTAGTTTTATATATCATTCTCTTGTTCTAACTTATCCTCTAAGAATAAAACTTCATTTTCCAGACTAAAACGTTATATATTTTTAAAATGTTCAATTGTCATTATGAAATGCATAGGACAATGTAACTTTTTTTTCTTCTTTTAATTATTCAAATGGTGGGATAATGGCAATGAAAAAATTAAAGGATTTCATTAACTTTATAAAAAAGTAATGGCTATTTCACATGGAATTTAAAATCTTTTTTTCTAGAGATTAATGAAATTGAATTGCAGGTGAATAATCAAACATTGAAATTTACAGGGCCAATTCTGTCACCTCAATTGGAGTTCAGAGTCGAACATGCATTAGTTATAGATAATGTGGAATGGCAAGGGAGTTTTTTTAACGATTTTTTTGTGGTCATAGCTATGCGAAATAACCTGCATTGTGATACTGAGAAAAAAGAGGATCTGGACTGGATAGATAGATTTATGCATGAACATTTAGGCGGTGTTACTAGTGTAACCGAACTGGGGTCTCGTAAAGAAGTTACATCACAGGAAAACACAGGCTGGCTAGATCAATCGTCCCTAAACACCTTAAAATATGTACTAGGAGACCTCATGCCACCTACAACAATTGCAGTTGAACCGACTGGGGATATTGGCAATTCTGAGTCACCCACCACTATTCCGCTTAATGATACAATTGGGCCTAATTTTCCGGGGACATTTTTAACAATAACTTTACTATTAGTGAACAAACCGGGACAGGGCTTGTAAATAGTGCTATGTCCTTGGACTTCCGTGAATTTTATTTGTTAGAATCTGCTCTAGGTCATTTGCAAACATACAGGGCAGATTTTAGCTCCCCCGAGGAAAACGCGGGCATTATTTTAAATGACCCCGTGAAAGTTCTCCATAGCTACATCGACCGAATTCGAGCAAATACTGATATTCAGATTCAGAATTGGGGAGGTCAGGGAGGAATTAAAGCATCGGTGAATCAAAAAGTTTATTAACAAAAGGGAACATCCGGGGATATTTTTTATTTTCATTTTTCAACTGGCAACCAGACTTTTTACCCAGGTCTAAACGAATTTGAACACAACTTTTTCAACTGGGTAAACATACTAATTTCAACTTTGGACACGTTTAATGAAAGGGGTAGTGGGTCCAAGGTTTTATACATTGAACGCATGGATCTGAATCTTAGTAGATTTAAAAAGAAATTTATTTTAAGAGGGGGGCGGGGTAAAAGAATAACATGCCGCCCAGATTTGTCGGCTACCAAAGGAGTTCAGGGTTTCAGATTTGACACGGGGCTGCAATGTTTTAAGCATGCATTTTTAATGGCAGCCCATAAAACATTAAAAGATGATTCATCAATGAAAAATCTCGACAAACTTGCTCGCAACGGTGGAAAAATTTCCCTAAAGTAAATTTTGATTGTTTATGATTTTGGGGAAGTATCCGGTGTCATTGAAATAAATAAGCATATTTTAGAAAGAAAATGACATTCTTGGGGTGGGGGTGTTCTTTCTCCAGTATGACACTGAATTCTTATATGGGGGAAGAAACCAAATAAAAAAAAGGTTTTGTATTCAGTCAGGACACCGACGGTAGAAAAAGTTAAAAATTGGGCTTGGATTATTTACGCACCTCCCAAAGACTCAAATTCTTATTGTCATTTTTTCCCGTTACATCAATAAGTCGACTCCTATCTCAAGGCACGAAGAAATGAGAATGTCTCAAGCGCCTCAAGTGCATTTCCTCGTTTAGATATAAGCGAACACTCTCAGCCGACATGAACCAGTGTAAATTTCACGGGACTCAAATAATAGACATGCCGGCAGAAGGCAAAGACACTTTGAAATTTAAAAATTTTCTAAATTCTCTTCTACAAGCTGATAAAGTGTGTTTAGATTTTGAAACAATACCGGTTGAGGTATTGGATCCATCAATGCCAAATATAGTCAAGGAACACAAACTAGTTGTATGTTCCTATGCGCATGCTCTTCGCTATTGCAACAATAAAATGCAATTGGAAGAGTTTTTTTTTTTACTATGGATGAGAAGGGCAGTATGGAAAATTTATTGGTATCTTTAAAAAAACAGCAAGCAAGGCAATTTCACGATTACGTCATACCAATTACCCAATGGCATTGTCAGATAAAGAACAACTGGCGCTGGAAAAGGAGACAATTTGTTGGGCATGTAGGAGCGCCCGTGCCCCAAAAGACTCTGTCCAGGACCACGACCACCTTATTGACCCCAATTCAACGGGGAAAAGTAACTTTCGTGGGTGGGCTCACAATTCGTGTAATTTAAAAATTCAACAGCAACTTTTTTTGCTTGTTTATATACATAATGCTAACTACGATCTGAAGTATGTGCTATCAGCATTGGCTCATCTTCGAAGTAGAACAATAGATGATGCATGGGTGATAGACAGCTCTACGTACAAAATCAGACCTAAATCATCGTAAAAGTTGCTTGTTTTGAAACTTATGTGTAAACTTGTCTAGCGTTGATCACACGAATAAAATTTACGTTTTAGATTCATGCAGTTTTTTCCCCAAATCATTGAGTAAATTAATTAAGTTGCAGACAAATGATGACAGCTGCAATGCTTTCCCCCTTCTCAAGCAACAATTTCCAAATGATTTATATGATTTGTTAACGGTCAAGGGCATCTATCCTTGTGACCATTATTGTTCCATGTTGAGATTCGCTGAAGAATCTATTGCTCCAATTGAATCGTTTTACGACATTCTTCACGATGTAGTTGCATCCTCGAGGAATTCAGTTTTGCTAAAAAAGTTTGGGCAGAGGGAGGGAGTAAAAATGGGTTTGACTACTGCAAGCTTTGTCAAGTGACGTGTTAACTCTGTTAGACATTATATGTAGAGATACGGACAAAATCAGTAAGGAGTCTAATCTTGATTTGGGTTATTATTTTTCATCGCCTCATCTAGTGATGGACCTTATTTTAAAAATGATTGGGGAAAAAATTGGGCTAATCACGGACATTGATCAGCATCTGTTCATAGAAAGATCAATGAGGGGGGGTTTTGTTTTTCACGGGGACCGTATCTTGGAAACTGATCCAACAGGAGAGAAGACGGGGACAAAATCGAATGCAGTTTTCCTCGATATGAATTCTTTTTACCCCTCGGCCATGTCCCATTATGCACTACCTTGCAGCGACTATAAGTGGCTCAATGACCCTCAAGCTCCCCATTTCCCCAACATTAACAGTGTTGAGGAGAATGGCCCGGTTGGATGATTTTTTGAAATTGATGGAGAGAAATTAGACGAGCTTCACGATTCAGTAAAGGATTTTGTTTTCCCATGCATCAATAGACCAGTGACTAAGGACTCTTTGAGCCCTCGCAATAGGCGTTTAGTCGAGGTGGACGGATTGCATTGGACACCTTCAAAACTAAAACTTATTGCTTACCTTCTGCCGAAAAAAAACATAGTTGTACATCATGTAGCTTTAAAATGGATGTGCAACAACGGTTTCAACGTCACAAAGGTTCACAGAGCACTCGAGTTTAGTCAAAATGTTTTAGCCTATTTTAAAATGTTTGTTGACACTTTTGTCAGCAAGCGTTCTGAAGCACAGACGAAGGCCGAAAAAGAAATTTATAAACTCATCTTGAATTCGGCTTTCGGCAAAATGTGTGAGAAGTGTTCGTAATAGGAATCGTTGTGACATTGTGACCGATCCCGAACAATGTGCTCGAATTATTGCCGATCCAAATTACACTTCCTTTACAATCATTGGCCCGGACATGATACTTTTGAATAGGAAAAAAAGACACATTGTCTTGAATAAAAATATTGCTGCAGGCAGTGCTATCTTGGAGATCTCAAAAAAGCTCATGTTGGAATTCTACTACAATGTGGCTAGGGTACAGTGGCCTGAAAAAGGGCAAGTAAAGGTCTGCTTAGGTGACACGGATTCTCTACTGTTAAAAGTAAAAACCCCAAATCTAATTGATGATTTGGCGCACGGTGAAAGTATCAGTTCACGAATGGACTACACCAACTGGAGTGGTCTTTACCCTGAGCTCGTAAAACGTGGGGCACCCAATCTGCTTTTATTTTTTAAATCAGAAACGGTAAGCGACTTGATTTCCCGTGGTATGTTTGTAGGTCCGAAGGTGTACTTTATACAGACACACGACGAGGAAATCAAGAAACGTTGCAAAGGAGTACCCATGCGCTATGTGGATAAGAATTTCGACATGGACATTTATAGGAATTGTATTACTGAAAATACAATTCCACGAGCCAAATTGTTGGCAATTCGTTCTCTCAAATACAGAAACTTTACTGTAAATGTAGAAAAAATTGCCATGAGTACCATGTCCGACAAGGTCTATGTTTGTCAAGATGGTGTGACTACCCTCCCCCTTGGACACTATTTAACTTCAGACCGGGCCGAATGTGTTGCCCATAGGGAAAGTCTCGGTTTAAATAAAGTCCTGTAAATTATTTCCTAAAAACCTTTGGGGGGGGCCTCGTGGCGGGGGGTGGGGGGAGGGGGCCTCGTGGCCGGGGGGGGGGGCCTCGCGGCCACCGGGGGCCGGCCGCTGCCAGCGGGGGGCGCACCGCCACAATATCAAAGTTATCTTTTTGACTTAGAGCAGTTTTTTTTGTAAATGTTTCATTAAAAAAAAGTGCTTTAATCTAATGTTGTATTTTTTCTCTATAAATAAACAAAAAAAGTGTTTTTTCTCTGTGCCCATGTAAATGTTGTATTTTTTTATTATTATAAATAAATTTAAAAAAGTGTATTTTTTTTAAGTATTGTTACTTTTTATGTATATAATAAAAGAAAAATATGATTCTTTATTCGTCTTCTTCTTGAAGAACAGAGTAGTAGTAGGGAAATTATTTAGTCATTAGACATTCATGGTCTACAGTTAGTTGTCCAGGTGATCTGTTGAAGAGAACATGTATCAATTTAAAACACCATTCAGATTGTTTCTGTGTAGGCCCTCTATGTCGGGTAAAACAACACTCTTAACTAAAATAATTAAAAATTGTGATAAAATGTTTGTGGAAAAGCCGAAAAAAATATACTATTGCTATAGTATTTGGCAGGAGTCATACGATAAAATAAAAGCGATTGCCACCATGGGATTGGTGTTTACACAATTCATACAGGGACTTGATGTTTTCAACCTTATTGAACCAAACTCTTGGCTGATCATTGACGATCTAGCTGAATATATTGAACTATGGTCCCAGCCAATGCTGAAAATGATCACTGTTCGCCCTCATCATGAACATATTTCCGTTACTATGGTTCTACACAATCTCTTTCATAAGAGAAAATGTATGCGAATTCTTGCTTTGAACTGCACCTACTATATCATCTACAGAGTTGTTCGGGATTCTAGTTTGGTAATAACCCTCAATAAACAAATCGATTCAGATGCTCCTAAATTTCTGCTCTCGGCATACAATCAGGCAACTAATAAACCCCACAGTTATATGCTATTGGATCTCAATCAAAATACACCCGAGGATCTGCGTGTAGTCACAGATATTTTCGACAATGAAATTACTTTATATCTCCCCGTGAACACTAGAAAGACCTATAAGTCGCTATCATGACACTGACGAAACTACATGAAAATAGGCATTTGTTTTCAGTTCTAAGCAGCTAAAAAACTCAGCTTAGGAAGGCAATTGTCAAACATGGTATTGACAATGATTTCACTAATCTAATATCTGAACTTTGTTTAAATTTGACCGAGGGTAATGTTCAACTACCAGAAGTAGTTAAGCTACAGGCAAAGCAACATCGTTCCATTGTACGTACATTGGCCTCTAAAAAGAAAGGAAAGAATTTTAAAAGGAAACGACTTCTTCAGGCGGGCGGTAGCTCTTTCACATTTTTACTGCCAATAATTGCAGGACTTGTAGACAGTTTTTTCTAGTAAGAATGGCAAAACCCTATAAATTGACTCCAATAGAACTCGCTCCTCCCCCTTGGAAAACTTTGAGAACAATCTGAGTAAATTCCTTGACAACAAGAATATTGAGGACGATAAGAAACTGCTTTTACTTCAAGATGCACTTCACCGAGTGGACAAACACAAGTCCTATCGATAGAATCCTATGGCTACTGATCACATAAAAGAATAATCTCTCCAATAGTCTGCTGCTGCTGGAACACAATTAAAGAAGGAGGAATTGGATTCAATTGTATTTAAATTTGTAAATATAAGGCCCCTCTAATATCGTGAAAAACTTACACGATTCCTAAACTATCTCTTGGAAATTGTTCAAATTTAAGTTGAGAGCAATGGGGAAAGGATTATAATTTAGGGCAAGAGCTATAATCTACTTGATTTAATGTATGACATGGCTACAAATCGTAAAGGACTATTATCATTTGACACTCATCTATATAACTTTCTAAATACATTAAACTTCCCCAAAAGTCTTATCGGCAATAGACAAATTCTAAAAAAATTAAATGAACGTGCATCATCATCATCAACACCATTTAGAATATGAACTTGAAGAAGAAGAAGATTTTAAATCAATTTTGTAAAATACTAGCACACCACTGATTGCTAGACAAAAGCAAAAACGTATCAAGTAAACGTCGCCACCACCACCAACATCCAGTATACAAAAGGGCAGAGGACGTTACACTATGTTTTTACTTTCAAAATTGTTGAACTTTTGAAAGATGTTTAAGAAAATATAGGTGAGGCGGGGAGTTTAAGTTCCCCCGCCACTCTTTCCAAAGTCACGGGTGTTCGCACTAAAAGTGTACGAGACTATCTACAAAATGAACCAAGTTACACTCTGCATAGAAATCATAGACTTCGTGCCAATGAATATCGAAAAACTAAAGCCTTTTACCCTTTTGCATATAATGCAAGCAGATCTCCAGATTCTAGATGAGCTTCAAAGACGTCACAATACACCGTAGAAGTACATTCTACTTGCAATCAGTGTTTTTAGTCGCTATGCATATGCAATTCCATTGCGATCAAAGAGAGGGGTTGAAGTTGCTCAGGCCATTGAAAGTAATCTCGAAAAGGATTCATATAAAAAAATTCAAACGGATCGCGGTAGTTAATTTGTTAATCCTCATGTTGCAGAAGTACTAGAGAAATATAGTACACTGCTCTATCATAGTCACAGTCCTATAAAGGCTGCATTGGTCGAACGATTGATAAGAACTATTCGACTTTTAATTTCAAGATATTGTACATTGAAAAATACATTGACTTTTATTCATGATCTAGATAAAATCATGTTGGTTTATAATCAACGACCTCATCGATCATTGTCCAACTCTACACCAACGGAAGTTCATCATTCTGATCGTGATACAATTGACACCTTTCTTAAACAATATTCCAATGAATCAAAAGTCAAGAAGAAGAAAAATAAATTCAATGTTGGTGATACTGTTCGAATTAATAGAACAACTAATGTTTTTTAAAAGGGGAATTACTTGTGGTCTACCGAACTTTTTAAAGGGGCAAAAATCCTAGACACTAAACCCATAACTTATCGCCTGCGTGATACCAAAGATGAAGAGATTCTCGGCGGCTTTTATGACTATGAATTGCAAAAAGTTAAAAATGCTAGTGGAATCTACAAAATTGAAAAGATATTAAAGACACATACTCACAGGGGTAAGAAACAGTTACTTGTTCGGTGGCTAGGATACAACTCTGATTTTGATTCTTGGATCGGTGCTGAGATATTCACAATGCCCCATGATTTCTATATAAAATTCATGTCCAACGTTTCCGATTCTCTCTACAACGACTTGAATACGACAAGTGATTTTTTGACAAAATTCTCCCCCACCATCAAATTTGACGGTGCATATGAAGTGGCTCTTGTCGACTGTATTCTCAAAAATACCTATGACATCCTGAGAAAGGATCGTAAATATGAAATAAAACTTATACCATTCGATTGGACTATGAATGGGTTGGGCTATGTCGACTATGAATGGGTTGAAGCACTTAAATCTAGTGGATATCCACATGTCAGATTGAAATATATTGAATATGATAATATGGGGGACTTATGTCGTGCAATCAATAGAAAAATCCCTTATCACAGGAATGGTACATTCTATTTTAATTATTCATTGGAACATGATAGGATTTACATTAGCTCACCTGTTGACACTGAAACAATTATTCTCAATGATAATCTGAGAGATGTTCTTGGCTTTAAACGGAATATGATCAATGGGAACAATGCTGGCACCGTTTACGGGATGGATCAAGTTATTTTTGCTGATTATCCACCTGGTTTTGCCTCAGACTCTTGCATATTTCTCTATGCATCCTTTGTGGAAACGTCGAGAGTCGATAATTCAAATGACCCCCTCCTTCGTGTTCTTGAACAAAAAACAACTCATGAACTTGTTCATCACTATAATATAAAGCCTTTTCAGTATGTTCCTGTAAACACTTCATATTTGGAACTCTGTCAGTTAACACTAAGAAGTGAATTGGGTGATCCTCAATCAATAACAAAAGGCTTAGCAGTGATTACATGTCATTTTCGACCCATTGTCAACGACGACGGTACAATCACCTAAAATGAACAATAGAAGAATTCCATTTGTCTGTCCCGATATTGACTGTTATGTTGGTGCTTTGAGTCCACGTCAAATAGGCAATGGATTGGAATACTAAAAGGGACGTACTACAATGTCTGGCTATGGTCTTGGTAGCTGGTTTGCTAGGCTATTTTGTTCTGCACTACCCCTTGCCAGATAACATCTTTTACCTGCTGCATCAAATTTTGATGCATCCACGGTACTGGACTGGGGGTCGGACAAGACTTTCAAGGGGAGTGTTAAGGAAAATATTAGATCTTCAGCAAGAGCCGTTGGTGAACAATTAAAATCTCGACAAAATGGGTAGGGATTGAAAAGGATGCGTTCGCGTCATTCAATCATCAGTCTCCTCCCAGGCAGGAAACAAAGGACATCAACAAGGACTTTGAGAAATAAAACAACGAAGGCCAATAAGCAGAAGAAAAAGAAAAAGATTGTTAGATCAAATAAGGATTTCTTCTCTTAAGATGACTTATCTCCCCCACAAGGAATCATATCCATCAATCACTTCCTCATTGAATCTATTCAATGCTGAAAATGTTGATGTCAGTGTCAAGTATGGCTACTCTGAACAATTTAATCCCCAAACACCCCTTTCGGAAAATATACACTTTCAAATATTTTCCAATGAAGACTATTTCATTTATTTATCGTCAATATTTATTGATTTAAATTTTGTGGTGAAGAAAAAGTTAGATAATACAACTCCAAATGCTGGCGATGGTCTCTCCTATTAAAACTGTATTCTACACAACATATTTAAACAAATTAATATATTTATTAATAAAGCATTGGTGAACAGTAGCAATAATTTATCAAACTATGCAAGCTACATACAATTTATGATGATGACGCCAAAGGCGTACAAGGAGATGAGAGGAAAATCATTGGGCTATGAATATAGAAAGGGTGTTGATACAGACGGTGAGTTGACTACTGCAGTGACCCAGGAGTATCATCTGGTTGGAAAATTAAATCATGAGATATTCAATATATCCCAATGGCTACCCCCCAATGTCAAGATTGACATAAAGTTACAGATGGCCCCATCGAATTTAATTTTGAGAAAAACATTTCCTGCAGCACCCGATGCAAATGTCATTATCACATCGGCAATTCTCCATGTCCGAAAACAACAGGTTATGAGCTGTTGCATTGGCAGTGGAAAATCTAAGAACCAAGAGCAACACAATTATACTTCTTGTCCCTCATACAATCACTAAACAACGACACATTGCTGCTGGTTTTCGTAGCTATAGCGACTCATCATTTATCATTGGAAAAATCCCATCAAAATTGGCTTTGGCCTTTGTGAAGAGTGGCAGTGCCGTTGGATCCTGGACTGAATCCTCCCATGATTTTAATTTTTTCGGTCTATCTAGCCTTGTATGCAAAGTAAATGGTATTCCACTGTGCACTCTATCATTTGACGAAAAATCCTATAGAACTCTCTACGAGTTGACAATGCAGTCCCTAGATCAAGACTCTCAACTATTTGAAAATGGAATAACCGATTCAATGTTTTAGAAAATCATGGGGTTATTGTTTTGGACTTGTCAGGCACACAGGATATGAGTATAGTACGAACAGGGAATGTACGTTTAGAGTGTGCATTTGCCAATGCTCTGACGGAGAGTATCACGCTAATATCACTGAGTCAATTTGAAAACTATTGGGAAATCACAGCCGACGGCAGTGTTCTACTAGATCTTGCACCATGAACACAAACTAAATAATCAATGTATTTAGTATGGATCAATACATGTCCCAGTACAAGTCCTATTGCATACCTTCGGACTTCATTGAAAAAATTCCAAGTGTTAACAATAACATAATCATTGTTAATAGCAGTCCATCGACTTTGAAGACTGGCCATTGGTTATGTAGCTTTCAAACAGCTAAAATCATTGCTTTTTTTTATCTTCTGGGCCTATTGTATACATTCTACACTCCATTCAGAAGCAGCTTTATTGAAAGCAGTGGGAAAACTATTGTTCAAATTCAACAACGAGTACAAGATTTAAAAACTAAGACATGTGGCTTTCATGCATTACTTTTTTTCATGTTCAGATGCCGTGGCTATACCTACAAGCAGTTTCTCAACATCTACGTTGACTTACCTCGATTGAGCGACTTTCTAGTGGAAAATATACTTACAAGCGTATTTAATATTGATTTTAGTGCCCTAAGAATAAAATGTTCTAAAAATGTATGTGAAATTGTTTATTAATAAAAAAAATAATTTATATACATGATAAAACGACTTTTCTACTCTTTAGATTTCATCCACTACTAGGTATTTGTCGACAACAACTAGTGCAGGTAGATTATCTGAATTCACAGTGTACTGATCCTGATGTATTGCAAAGTCAGGGTCACATTTTCTACTGTAGAGTGTAACTTCACTCTTGTCATATCTCTTTGTATAGTCAATGATACTATTGTAATTCTTACTATAGAATTCACATGTTTCAATTTGCGTATTTGAAGCAATTTCACAAACTGTTTCCTCAAGTATCGAATCACATTCCGTTTTGGTCAAATAAAATCAGTGGGCTTATAATCAAAACACCCATTGTCTTCACAACAATGACGTAGAAACCATATTCTCTTGTTGTTCCAACAGTTGAATCGCTGACCTGGTTCCTCCTCCCAGAACAATCTAGAACCGCGAAGATACCAATCTTGTAGCAATAGACAAAACTCATCGTTAGGATTCTTTCTAATCATACAGGGATGCGTACGCTCCAACTGCTTACATTTTTCAAAATGACACTTGGAGCATAAGTAACCTCTAGGATGAGAATCACACACCTCTTCAAGACAGGAAGTACATCCTTTAATTTGTAAAGCGTATCTTCTGCAATTTACATGGGTTGAATAATCTACACTTTTCATCATACTCATCAATCATTGTGCAATTCTCACATGATGACCAGCTGCCCAGTGTGTACATACATAGGGGACATGTATGGAACATTTTGTCACGTGTTTACGCTCTCACAGCCGCAATGAAACTGAGCTAGCAACAACAAAAATTGTCTGAGATAGAGAGAGAGAGAGAGAAGAGTAAATCATTCTTAAGCACCATCTTTCTCATGAAAAAGACCAAAATTTCTAAACTAATATTTAAAAGCATATCCACAATATTATTTTGCCGTGTCGTGATCAGTGTATCAATAAATTGTGTAAATGAAGTTGAACCACGACGTAGAAGCGTCTTGCAATAGCCTAGTTATGGAGAATCATTTTTCATTATATCGACAAGCATTCCCCGAAAAAATATCTCCCTTTGAATAGACAACTCTAGAAATTTGTCATCTAGAATCAAATGTTTTCCCATAAGAACTAGATTCCTCATGATTCGATCTTTCACAAATCTATCCATTTTCTAGAGTCCTAACTTTCTCACTACCAGCTTCAGACTAACCAGAATTTCTTTTTGTACTCTACAAAGTATACGCTAGTCTATTATAGAAAGAAAAAATATCAATGATTTATAAACAATTTTATTGAACATAATTACAATGATAATATTCACTGATACATTTTGTTCTCATCAATATATTTCGATAGGATATCTAATACTCACCGAAGTTTATTTATATGGAGAATATTCCCTTTTCCAGCAAAACATAGCTGCACCTCTTGCTTAAATTTGCTTAATGATATCACGTACCTAGCATACATAGTGTCCCATTCAAGACATAGTGTACAACCAGCGGTTATTTCCACTGCCACATTGGGTACTCGTGCATCACTGCTGCTGTTGTCGGCTCCATCATTAATCTCCAATAATGTAAATGCACCACTCATTTTTTTCCTCAACTAATATCCACACAAATAAACTATTCTCTTTGAATTCAATTCTCTTACTAATATGAATTGTAAAGAAAACTATTCCTTTTATTCAAATCCCAATCACCAATCAAGTTATACTCACCCTCTTTGAAAAGGTGTAATGTCCTGTAGAAATGTTTACCTATAGGACCGGTAGAATACTATACCTACCAGAAACCTGTTTGGTACAGGGGCGCCCTAGAATTCCATATTAGCATTCTACTAATGGGTACCTTAAACTATCCTTAGACAATTCCTTTGGAAAAAATTTAACAAATTTGCCTCTGCCTTTCGAATGGTCCAGAAAGAAATGCTGTGTGACTCTGATCTTCTACGCGATTAAAGCCATTGCGACCACCTCAATATGGTTCTCTGACGTTTAAGTGGGGTAAATTGTATACATATATTTAAATACATTGTAAAGGTGTACATAAAAAGGAGAAGAGAAATATTATAAAAAGTCACTGGAAACAAAACTCCTAGTAGCACTTACTTGCCCCCCCCCCCCAAAGAAACTTCCTGGCAAGGCTCATGACGGCCTGCCTCGCCTTTTCCACCTCTGAGTCAGTAGGAAAGTAGACGTAATATTTTTATACTGCATAGAAAAAGATTGTCATAATGAGAGGGCACTATTACCCTCCTTCCCCTTAATACCAATAAAAAAGGCGTATATCAAAAATATTCCCGGGAGTCAAGAGGAATAAGATATGAATTTATGCCCCCCCCCCTTCCTCAAAGGGGATATCTGAAGGTTTAATAAGGTTTTTGATATTTAGGCATTAAAATGCACTGTTTGAAAAAACTAATCTCCCCCCTTCCAACCTAAAACATGTTCCATCACCCCTCCTTCATAATAGCTTATGCACATTTTCACACCACAATATATAATTTTATGAAATAGGAAGCAAATTAGTTTAGTTAAATTAAGCTCGAAGATAAATGTCAGAAATATCAAACAGTTCGTGATAACGAACTGTAAGTAAGGAGCGACCCGGCTCAGTAGTAAAAATAACTCTAAAAAACGGAATTTTGATACCAATAGATACATCAAAAGAATCGGATTTTTAAGTGATTTCAAACATTAAAGTTTCATCAAGTTTAGTCTACCCATCAAAAGTTACGAGCCTGAAAAAAATTGCCTTATTCTCGAAAAAAGGGGGAAACTCCCCATAAAAAAGATAGAATCTTAATGAAAATCAAACCATCATATTCAGCGTATCAGAGAACCCTACTGGAGAGGTTTCAAGCTCCTATCTGCAAAAATGTGGAATTTTGCATTTTTTGCCAGAAGAAAGATCATTGATGCGTGTTAATTTTTTTTCCCCAGGGGTGATCGTATCGATCCAGTGGTCATATAATATAGCGATAGGGCTCATTTGAACTGGAATTAAAAGTTCTAGTGCCCTTTATAAGCAACAACAAAAATTGGAGAGCAACTAGGCCCCCTCCCACGCTCCATTTTCCCAAAGCCATCCGATTAAAATTTTGAAATAGTCATTTTGTTCAGCATTGTCAAAAATTTAATAAAATTGTCTTTGAGGATAACGTAATCCCCCAAAGTCCCTGGAGGTAGGGCTTCAAGTTATGAACTCTGCCGATTGTTTACATATGGTATTTGTTACTTGGAAGTATGCAGACGTTTTAAGGAGGGATTTCTTCTGGTGGGGAGTGGGGTCAGAGGAGGCGGCTATGTGGGAGGATCTTTCCATGGAGGATATTGTCATAGGGGAAGGGACATTTCTATGATGGGGGCTGCCGGATTTCCCAGCATTATTTAAAAAAACATTCAGAAATTAAATAGCTGAAAGAAATTAAATAGCAGAAAATCAAAGCTGCACTAATTCAAAAAAGTTCAGAAACTAAATAAAAAAACAAGTTTTTTTAACCGAAAGTAAGTAGTGACATTAATACTTAAAACGAATAGAAATTATTCCGTATATGGAAGGGGCTGTCCCCTCGTCAACGCCTTGCTCAAAATTTTTTATTGTTTTAACAAATAGATTTTTGAGAAAGAGTCAAACTTTAGCGTAAAGAGCATGGCGTTGAGGAGGGGACAGCCCTTTCCGTATACGGAATAATTTCTGTTCGTTTTAAGTTTTAATGTCGCTCCTTACTTCCAGTAAAAAAAAAAAAAATATATTTTATTCTTCTAAGAAGGGAGGTATCAGCCGCAGCACTTTTATCTAAAGTTAGTCTAAATAAAGAATGATAAGAGATTAAGTCCTTCCACCTCCCCTCATACATCTTTCTGTAACTATCTGAAGGACCATGAAAAGTTAGATAATCTGGGCACTGAAATCTGTCATAATAGGCACCCCCTCCCCCTGTCATCACATTGACACACCAACACTCCTTCATAATACCTGATGCACAATTACACATCAATTAACATAATTTAATGAAAATTTAAGATCCTCGTTCCGTATAGTCCCCTCTGTATAAATTTAACAACATAAACGGGGATTGGGCACAACAAAAAGTATAAAACAAATACTATTATACAAGACTTGATAACGCAACGTTAAGAATGCTCATCTGTGGCTGCGGTAAGTTAGATTCGAAGTTTAGATTATTCGAGTCTTAAAAATCTAGGAGAAATAATCTTGGATAGATTATTCCTCCTAGAAACTACGGTACTTGTTAGGAATCCGGTAAGTACGCGAGAATTGTATTGCGAGAACAGATAGGCATTACCCAGTACTTATATGAGACCCTGTATAAACAAAGGGTTTCTCATTCCGGGAACTATATTTAAACTTTAGTTTTTTGGGGTTTAGGGGGAGTAAAAGGTACCTATGTTGGGTTAGGTTAGGTTATGTATTTACTATATGGTGTGATTTACCCCCACCCTCCTAACGTGCAAATATATAGCCCAATTTTGTTCATAAACTATTATATTTTCATCCTATTTTGTTTTATTTCATTAGCATTAACGAAACTTCACTTCTTGCGTACTTACCGGATTCTTAACAAGTATCGAAAATACTAAAGACTTTAGTCTCAACAAAGACTAAAAAGTCGAAAATAATAAATATATTTTTCTTTTAAACTCGTTTTCAAGATTGACAAAAAAATAGAAAATAATTTCTTTTTCCTCGAGAATTTATAAATAGAAGTGAAAATGAGGGGTGAAAAACGGATATGGTTTTGCATAACTTGATCTTTTCGGCTCGTTTTCCTCAACTGACTGACTTTTTTCATTTATGCATTTATAGCTTGGATTTAATTTTATATCTATGTAATGTAAAACCCATTCCGTTTGGCAACCCTTGTTTTCACCTATTTTCATAAATTGTCTAGAACCATATTATTTTCTACCATTTAGTCCATTTCAAAAACGGGTTTAAAAGAAATGTATATTTATTATTTAGTTTTGATTCTCAAATGATTGGTATAAATATATCCGTTTTCTAAAAAAAAAAATCCCTTCGGTATCTCAATACTTACCTAATTAATCCTAACTTACCAATGAGCCAACCATCCGAAATATTCCTTTCTGTTGATGATTTTTTTATCCCTATACCATGATTGTATCTGAATGTGGTATTAGATGGTAAATTTATTTTGGCAAAAGACAATCTTGAAAATTAACGACTCAGAACTCAAGCCACTGGACCCCAGCGGTGTGATGAAGTGAAGTTGGACGACAACAAAATAACGACATTCAATTATAAGATAATCTGATATAATAAACTAATGTTTTTATGGTAGTTCTGATGCTAGTCCCTAGATGTCAACATATATTGCAGATTATGGCTTCATTTCCTATTCTAATGTCTCGTACAGTAAAGAAAGTTATTTGCAACAGTCATGATAAATGACTTTATTTAAGTACGCTTCCTTATTCAAACAAAAAATTCAAACCAGACTAACACCATTAGATATGTTTATTCAGAAAATGGAGACCCGGATATTCTGACCTACCCTTAACTCGGGGTTGGCCAAAACAAAAAAGTTTAACTAGTTTAAAAATACAGGTTATAAAGTTGAAAACTTTTGTTTATTAAAATTTCATAATATTCAATCAATAACCATTTATATTTATTAAAACAAAATAATAAATATTTATTAAAATGCAATTTATTTAAATACCAGTTATAATTGGTAGTACCTATTGAATATATTGAACTCAAAATACTTGGCTAAAGCGGAGCTATGTATCTGCCATGTACTTTCCCACGGGGCCTTAAGCTAGAATGAATGCTCGGAGAAGACTGGTGAGGAAATTTCAGAGGAAGGGAATCCATGGTAAACAGAGGGATTTTTGAGCGAATGAAAAGTATTTTTGCAGTTTTGGTTTCTCTTTGGAAGGGGAAAGATTACAAGCTATAAACTTGAAAAGATTTTTGTATTAAAGTAAAGTCATAAACTGTTAAGCAGCATATTTTCTATAGTCGAGTCATAAGAGCAGATAAATTACAATTCGTACTTGTCGTTAGTAATATTAAATTCAGCTCATATGTATTTCCACCGGGGGTCCTCAAATGGAGCAGGGATAGTTGTAGAAGGGTAGAGAGGGGTGTATCAACTGTAAAGTTCAATTTAATCGCAATCTTTAATGCCCCCCCCCCTAGTGGATAAAAAACAATCAATAAGCAATTTGCCCCCTCATTCAACATCTGTGTACAACAGGCAGCCTGTCAAGCTCCATATATATATATATATATATATATATATATATATATATATATATATATATATATATATATATATATATATATATATATATATATATATATATATATATATATATATATATATATATATATATATATATATATAAAGCCTTCGATAGTATTTGCCATGCACAAATGAGGCACTCTTTGTCTGAGTTTGGAGTGAACCCTTTTGTCATACATGTACTTAAATTTGGGTATAGTAATTCGTTTCTTCGTTTAAAATTTGGTAGAGGGTACTGCGGTAATATACCAGTTCAATCTGGAGTACGACAGGGTGGGATGCTATCAGCTTAGCTATTTAATGCTTGCATTCAAAATGTGTTATTAGGAATCAAGCCTTCGTATTTTTATAATTTATCTGATGTGTCTTATATTGCGTATACGGACGACCTGCTAGTTTTAAGCCGAACCAAGTCTATTTTGGCATTATCGGTGCAACGTATTTCTATGATGTTTCGGGACGTTGGTCTGTTTATGAATGTTGGTAAATGCAAATATTTACACTAGTTTTAAATCCCAAATCATCAACTCATATTTTGTCCTGTGGATCCTCAGTAATTCGTAATGTTACGAGTTTACGGTGGTTAGGAATTCGTCTGTGTTCTACACTCACTTTTTTGCGACTTCAAGTTCTGAGAGATGTTAAAGAAAAGTTGAAGATCGGATATGCGAAAATTTACCTAACCGTGGAAAATATTCGCGCTGAGTTTTAGCTAAAATGTATTCTACATATTGTGACCATTCTGTCTTGTTTTTAAGTTGAATGTATTCATCATTGTATAAGAATGATTTGCACCAGATCCGTATTGCTTATTTTAGATATTGCAAATTTTTACTGTACCTTCCCACTTCGTATCGTAATACGCGTTTTATAGAGAAGTATGGGGCGATCGACATTATCCAATCATTTGAATTGCTTAGTAATAATTTAACAAGACTTGCCTTTGTGTCCCTAGACCCAAACCATAATATTATCCGTGTGTTTTTGTCAGTGATTAAGGTGTAAGTTATCTTTGTTTCTGTGTATTTGATTTTTTTTTTCCTTTTTAGTGTACTTTACTCCGCTTGTTTTGTATAAAAGTGGGTTATAATTAAATTTATTATTATTATTATTAATAGATACCGAAACTGTAAAAAACAGAGTCTTGATAATAATAGATACAACAAAACGAATCAAATGTTGATGCTTATTCAAAATTTATCAAATTCATTAAGTTTGTTGTTACCCATCAAAAGTTATGAGTCTGAGAAAATTTGCCTAATTTTGAAAAAGGGGTTGAAAAACCCCTAGGAAATGTAATGATCTTAAATGAAAATAGCATCATGAGATTCAGAATATCAGAAAACCCTACTGTAGAAGTTTCAAGCTCCTATATACAAAACGTAAAATTTAGAATTTTTTGCCAGAAGAGCAAATGATCACCCAGGGGTGATCGTATCAAACCAGTGATATTAGATGATCGGGAGAGGGTTCATTTGATCGGGAATAAAAATTTCTAGTGCCCTTTTTAAGTGACAAAAATTTTGGTGGGCAGCTAGCTCCCCCTTCCATCCCCTATTTTTACCATAAATTGTCCGATCAAAATTTTGAGGTAGTCATTTTCTTTAGCATGGTCAAAAAATCTAATAACTATGGTTTTGAGGATGACTTGACCCCCCACAGTCCCCGAGGGAAGGGCTGTAAATTATGAACTTTGCCAATTGCTTACACATAGTATTGGTTATTGGGAAGTATAGAGATATATTCGTTGGGGGCACAGTCTGGTGGGGGTGCTCACGTGGGAGGATCTTTACATGGAGGAGTTTTCGTAGGGAAAGGGAATTTTTCATGGGAGGAGGAGCCAGATATCTGACCATTAATTAAAAAACTATCAGAAATTAAATTTAAAAAAAAGTTTTTCAACTGAAAATAAGGAACTACATTAAAACTTAAAACGAACAAAAAGTGTTTTGAATTTATAAAAAGCTAATTGTTCTAATTAAACGGTCCTTGTGTATTAGGATTCATTTTTCAGTAGTTGGCACAAAAAATCAAACTTTAGCGTAAAAAGAAAAGTACTGAAGATGGGGCAATCCCCTGATATACGTAATAATTTCTGTTCGTTTTAAGTTTTAATGTTGCTCTTTACTTTCAGTTGAAAAACTTTTTTCTATTTAATAATCAGGTAAATATGGTGCTTAAATGATGCATTTTTTTAAATGAAGGTGCCTAGGAAACGGACATGGCCATACTTTGCCTTTGCTCTACTAATAGAGCCTTTGGAAAGATGAATTTTAGATAGTCGAGGATAAACCTGAGATACACGAAAAAAACTAAAAAAAAATTAGTTTTAGAACCATTTACGGTTAGATAGTTTGCTGTAATTAGAGATTGACAGTGTTGGTGTAAAGAACAAGTACAATAAACACAAACAACAGGTAGAACAATTTTTTTCTTTTCTGTAAGACAGCGGAACCCTAACCCCGATTAGATATTTTGACCCTATATCCAAGGGCCGTTCTCAGCAAAACACAAATGAATATATGTAAAAAAAAATCTTACATTTATGCGGCCTTTAAAACTAAAAATCTTTTTCAAAACTAAGAATCAGGTGAAACGAGGTTATCACCAAAAAGGCAAGAATAGCATTGAAAGCGTCTTGTTAATTTTTTTTTCACTTGAATGCACTGTCTTGTTTCACTTCATTTTATCTTTTAAAAACATTTTTAGTTTTAAGGTCGTATTTTAATGTAAGTTTTTTATATGCATAATCATTTCTGTTTTGCTTAGAACGACCCTTGAATATAGAGTTCAAAATATTCATTTGAGGCTAGAGTTAAAAAAAAAAAGAATCCCTATTGTTTGTGTTAATGATGGAAAGGCAGTGTGGTCTTCGTCGCTACTTAAACGAGTTCAATAATACCAGAAGACAGTTTAGCATGTTTACTCATCAATCAACTAGTACATATCTGTAGCCTACAATTCTTTTTACATGTCTTCCAAAAACATATCTGGGAAACATATTGTCTCCGCGATTTGTATCTTAAGCTTCAGTTTCATTCAAGGGTCAGTTGATGTCTGTGAAAATGGCCAAAGAAGTGTTTCCATTTTGTGGTAATTCCCTCTCCATCGTGGTCAACGATTAAGAGCTTTTCCAGTAAATCCCTTTGTTGATTGGCTGGATTTCTAAGAGATTTACTAGAAGCTTCTTTTCATGGAAGCTTCGTCAGTTTGAGATTACAACTGTTTACGAATACCAATAGGCATCGTTAGTATTGATAAGAAAGAACGAATTGTACCAGGCTAAGGTTGTAACCTTAGGGACAGTGAGAAAGGACGAGGATAAAATAATAATAATAATTAAAAAAATATACATCAATATAACACCCAGCCTACTCTTATCACAAGGGTAAGACAGAGGTTTCGAATCACATGGCGTCTGTTACCGAAAGATCTTATACGAAACAAAGGGGCCATTACCAGATTAAACTTAGTTGGGGGCAGCACCCCTAAAATCCTGTCCAGTATAATGGACGTTAATCAAACGTTCCAACTATCATCATAAATCACAGAACTACGTCAAGTACATAACTGGTGATTCCTTCAAATCTTTTTCGCTTCTTTTTATTTAGAAGACCAGCATCAAATGCAGTCAATTTTTCAACCAAATATGACATCCCATGTTATCATAGGGTTATGAGATGAAATGGGACAGGTACCACGTGCGAAGAGTACTATGCATTTTTCGTTTTCTTATTAATGCATCAAAATTCTCCAAGTATTATATTTGGCTACTGACTTTGTCTTTGAGTCATATTTCACAGTCAATAGCTTTGTTTGAAACTTTCTAAGCAAAGAAAATATTCCCACTTCAGGTGTACTATGAATTGTAGAGGCCACTGTTGACCACTATAGAACAATGAATTACAATTTTAGAGCTATCTATTGGACTAGACTGTAATCCCTATAGGTGCATAACAAAACTCCTAGCTACCGAGTCCTAAGAAATTTTACTGAGATCTTAAAGATGATTCTTATGGATGTGGACGACTAGAACGCAGATCTTTCACACTGATCTCACCGACCACGGACACTACATAGTTGTAGCTTTAGACCAGGCTTTGCTGACTTGATACTGCCAGACTATAATTAGGCTAATGAAAAGCGAAGTTCTTATATATGCTCTTCCTCTTTCCGGAGAGGCTGGACACCATAAAAAGGCACGGCAATACTCCTATTTACAATTCACAACGTTTAGTGTGGATCCGACATTTCTTTCTGCTAGAAGTGCATAAGATATGAATTTAGGACTCCCTCTTCCATCGGCGCCCATAAGAGGGGGGGGGGCACCGGCCCCCCTGGCTGTATGATGCGGCCTTATTTTTATATTTTTGTTCTGAAATTTCTATTATATAGCATTAAAAGTGCCAATTAGACGAGGTTTTCCCCCCTTCTACAATTCAGCTTATGGGCGCCCATGCCCTCTTCCTTCTCATAACTTAAATTTATACTCAGACTTTAGAAAGGCATATCTTGGACATTGATTGCAATTTTTCACTAAGTTTGGCTGATATATAGCAAATCGTATTGATAGATAGTCATATGCCTTGATTCTAGGTTCCCCTGGCCGTAATCAGGAGGGAGGGTTTACCTAGTTTGATTCCTCCCGTCAAATTTTTGTCCAACTCGTACAAAGTAAAAAAAAAAGATCATTGCACACAGAAACCATGACAATTACTAATAATTTTTAGTGTCCCGACCCCAATTTTAACCCACCCAAGCTTAAATGCTGAATACAACCCTGTGGGTACTCCTTAGCTCCACTCCATAGATTCCGTATAGGTCCCAGACACCCGGAAATCAGAACTAGGACATTATCTATTACTTGTCGACAAGTTGGGTTGAGATTAAACAACCTATTTTGATAGATGTTCTGGTAGATCATGTTGATCACAATGACCTCTGTGTTATGATCATGATCTTCTCCCGTCGTGAGTGCTGGAAAAAGAATGATAAACCTAAAAAAAAATCCACAGGACGAACTAAAAATCCAAACATTACACAAAAACTGAAATTTAAGAGAACCTTTCTCAAGCAACGGTGAAAGAATAATAACTTAATACTAATTGATAAATTACTAAGTGATAATTGATAAAATTACATACTAAGTAACTAAAAAGGAAAATAAAAAAAACAAAAACAAAAAATTAACTAATAAGTGAATGAGCAACGACTTTTTTGATGTTTCACAATTGCAAACAGTTGGGACAGAGATCCTGTTGACCATAACGACCTCTGCCAGATTGGACTGACAGATATTACTGGTTTATTCCTTGGGTTTATTGGATCAAGCCTCCCGAGTTTTCTGTAGACTTAGTTCCAAACCGCATGACGCTTGAAGCATCTTTTTAGGCTAAACCAAGGCTTTTGTGCTTTTTTTATATCTTTTTTTTGTATTCCCTCCCCGCACTTTTTCTAACCCCCCAAACTTAAATCCTGCATACAGCCCTTGGGTGCCTCTTTTATCCCCCCATAGAGGCCAGGTAGATACCAGAACGTCAATATTATCTGTTACTTGTCACCAACTTGAGTTGAGATTGAACAGCCTCTTTTAATGGATTTTCTGGTAGATCCTATTGATCATAAGGACCTCTACCAAATGGGACTGACAGATACAAATAATACTTGAAGGGATGTAAGAGCTAGTTGATTATTTGGGATTTATCAGGAATCCAAGGCCAATCTCATCTTTGTTGTAAAAAAAGTGAAGTGGTCAGTGAAGAGGTCAGATTGTGTTCAAATACCAAATGGAAGCAATGTGGAAATCAGCTCTCTAATTTCCTATTAAATTTTGCTGAAACCTGACAACCTGTTCTGGTTGATTTTGTGATTGCAAGAGTTGAGACCGTTCCCTCGCCCTCCCTTACTACCAGCAGGGTAGTAAGCCTTCTTCACAGATCTCAAAATAACTGTTGAATCCCAAAACGCACAACTAGGATAGTTGTTCTTATTTCCAGGGAAGTCGTTTCAGGGGGCAATTCTCTCCCCCCCCCGAAAAAAACTGGAATAAAAACTATTATATAACCCATGCTCCTTGAATATACAGATATAGACCCCTCTTGCCCCCCCCCCCCCAATAAAAATGCTGGAGCTATCCCTCTGCCTATTTCTGACCATGTTCGGATAAGATCTGATAAGCACTTTTGCCGAATTTTCTAACGAAATGACTTGATCGGGAGGGGGACCCCCTTCCTGCCTTTATAAAGGTTGGAAAATATTTTAATATCCAAAAGGCATGATCAGGATATTAGCTGTTGAGGCTAAACCAAGTTTGTTTAAGATCTGTTATCTCTCTGGTAAATTTTCCATTGGCAGAAATTTACGAACCCCACTCTCTTAGCATAGTTTGGACCGGGGACGGACTCTTAAAAGATGTACTTGTACATATCGTATTGTTTTTGGAATAATAGTAAACCCAAGATACCCAAACCCAGCCCAACATGTAAACACAAACCCAACATGTTTGGATGAGATTTGACACCAATCTAGTAGATGTCGTAGTGACAAAATTTGGGAGCCTCTTCCCCACGAAAGTTATTATGGATACGAACCCAAAAGGCATAACTCTGAAATCAGGTCTTTCTTCTCAAAAATTTTGGCTAAAGTTATGACCACCTTTTCTGGTAGATGTCCTGAGAACACAAATTAGTTAATCCTTCTGTAGAGAAAATCTGTTACGCCTGGACATCCAAAACAGCAACTGCAGGGACCTTCCTCCCCTCCCATTGAATTTGGATCAGGTATAGATCCAAAAAATCGAAAACTTTAAACCTTACTTCCTTCAAATCCAAACACCCGTTTACATACAGGGGTGGATCCAGGATTTTTTTTAGGGAGGGGACAAAATAGGTTGATCCGATAAATTTGCGTTAGGAGCTAATTTAATTAACATAAATATGCGTTAATTAAGTAAATTGCACTACTTTAGACTATGTTGGGGTGAGCACCCCATTGCCCCCCTGGATCCACCACTGTTTACATAGATATTACCTCCAAATGATCAGATCAGGTGTGGGCCCGTCCCTCCCTCGTGTCCTATAAAACACAGTCATGACACTTTGTCTTACTTTCGGCGAATTTTGCATAAGGTCTTACAATCTCTTCTATTAAATATCGCGATAAAGAGAATTTCAGAGTAACTCACTCTCCCTCATTACCAACCACGAGGGTTGGGTTACTCTTTTCCTCAAACTTGTAAAAAAAATTCTATAAATTTAAACGTGGTGTGCAATTTACTTAAATAAAGAACTTAAAATTAATTTACTTAAATTAAGGAATTTACTTGAATGTGTCATACACAGCATTCATAAAATTATGCTTGTATGATAAATAGTTAGATATCAATAGGTAGTTGAATGAAAATGCGCACCACGTTGAAATTCTTAGGAATTTTTTATAAGTTGAAGGAAAAGAGTTCACAACATTCAAAATATTCGGAAAATTTTGAAGTATGTATATCAAAAGTATTCTTTGGAACCGAAAAAGCTATTTTCCCCTTTTTACTCCACATTAGTAAAACGTTTTTTTTAAAGATTTTTGGTTAAGTAGTTATTTTATTTAGTTACACTTTCCCCTTTCGCTGTCGCTTGGAAAGAGTCTTACTTTTATTTAAGTGGTTGCTAGGTTAAGGTTTTTTTTTAATTTTTACACTGAGAACGATGGAGCGGAGGTTTCGGCCGAAATATTTGCATTACATTTTCACTGGCTGCAAATATCCTCATCCTTTTCTTCTTTTCGGGTTTTTTCTTATCTTGATATTCAAGTCAACCACGAATAACCGCGAGGTCAGCGCTCCCTCAACCTCCCTAAAGGCTAAAGCCCATTTACATTTTACTGAAAATACAAACGTTTAAACAGTTTTTTTTTTCATTTTAACATTAAAACGTTAAAAATTGTTCACTCTCTTTCAAATTTGGGTAGACCTTCCTCCTCTCAACTAGAGACTAAATCATTCCTCCAACTGAGGGGGAGGTAACTTTGATAAATAAAGGAAAGTCGATTTATCGGGAAATACATAAGAAACTAAAGGAGGAATCTTTTTACTTATAATTTACTGGCACTTCCCTAAAAATTTTGACAGACATAGTTCCTCCTAAAACCAGGCTTCCAGTACCCTTGTTGGTATTGCTTTTGATATAAACCGGTGGTTCCAAACCGATTTTTGGGCCAAGCCCCCCATCTATAGGCATTTCTAAAATCCTGATACCCCTCGTGATATTTAAACTTTGTTGCTCAGAATTCTAAGTATATCCATCTGAAGGAGGCACAAGGAGGCTGAAAGAGGCATCTAAATTTTGGAACCCAAAGACATCCATTAAGAGGCCCTTACTCTTTAAATGCAGTTGATTGTGACGTCATTGACATGAAAATATATATTTTTTTTCCAAATTAAGGCTCCAAAGCATAACCAACCGAAAGGTGCACGTCCTGCCCATGACCCATCAAAATATTGCAAGGCTCCACTGGTGGGGCCTGCGCCCCCCTCCCATTGAGAATCGCAGAACTGAGATGTAAACTGTGGGTAGCAGCCCGTTAATTTTGGAACCCAAAGATATCTATATTCAGGATAACAGCTTGCTAATTACGGTACTTTATGACAACCATGCATAAAATAATTAGCACGTCCCGAAATAAGAGGTTGAGCCACCATTGATGATTTTCGGCAAAAATAAATGTTCAGCTTTTGTGATTTTGCATTTTGAGTTTTTTTTTGTGGGAGGGAGAGGAGGAAGATAATACATTAACGGAGTTTTGTTCCCTGTTTTCTTCTATTACTATCGACAAGGCCCTACCCAGGATTTGTTTTCGGAGGGGGTTTTATTCAAAAAAAATTTTCGGGAGGGTTTTACACAAAAAAAAACTCGAAAAACGCATACAAAATTTGTTTATATCCGTTTTTATTATGTTTTTACGAGTCAGACAAACGTTTCGTGGGGGGTTTAAACCCCCAAACCCCCCCTTTGGGTAAGTCCTTGACTATTGATATCTGTTTTCTGAGTGTAAGGGTTTTCAAACAGTTCGTGGTAACGAACTGTAAGTAAGGAGCGACCCGGCTCAATGGTAACCGAAACTCTAGAAAACGGGTTTTTGATACCAATAGATATATCAAAAGAATCAGATTTCAATTCTGATTTCAAATATATAAATTTCATCAAGTTTAGTGCTACCCATTAAAAGTTAAGCGCCTGAGAAAATTCGGATGATTTTCAAAAAAATGGGGAAATACCCCCTAAAAGTTATAGAACCTTAATGAATATCACACCATCATATTCAGCTTATCAGAGAACCCTACTGTAGAGGTTTCAAGCTCCTATCTACAAAAATGTTGGATTTTCCATTTTTTGCCAGAAGAAAGATCACGGATGCGTTTTTATTTGTTTGTTTTTTTTTTTTTTTTTCCCAGGGGTTATCGTATCGAACCGGTGGTCCGAGAATAACGTGGGTGGGCTCATTGGAACGGAAATTAAAATTTCTAGTGCCCTTGTTAAGTGACAAAAAAAAATTGAGGGCAACTAGGCCCCCTCCCACGCTTATTTTTTTCCCAAAGTCACCCAATCAAAATTTTGAGATAGCATTGGGTTCAGCATGGTTGAATATATAATAGACATGTCTTATAGGATGACTTAATTCCCCGAAGTTCCCAGAGGGAGGGCTAAAAGTTATGAACTTTACCCATTGTTAAAATATAGTTTGGGTTATTGGTAATTATACTTAAGTTTTCTGGTGGTTTTTTTTGGGTTTGGGGGAGGTAAGGGGGGGTCGGGGGTTATGTTGGAGGATCTGTTCATGAAGGAATTTTTCATGGGGGAAGGGAAATTGCCATGAAGGGGGCGCCGGACTTTCCAGCATTATTTATTGGTTATTGGGAAGTATACAACCATTTTCAGGAAGGATTTTTTCTGGAGGGGGGGCTAGAGGAGGGGTTACTCTGGAGAATATTTCCGTGGAGGATGTTTCTTTGGGGTGAGGGACATTTCTATGAAGGGGGCGCCGGATTTCCAAGCATTATTTTAAAAACAATCAGAAATTAAATAAAAAAAAACAAGTTTTTTGAACTGAAATGTAGGAAGGAATATTAGAACTTAAAACGAACAGAAATTATAGCCTTTATGAGGGGGGTCTGCCCCAAGTCAATACCTTGCTCTTTACGCTACAGTTATTTTTAGTGCTTTCAAAAGAGCTATCTATTCTAATTAAACGGTATTTGTGATTCAGGGGTTTGTGAATTAAAATTTTTTTAACTTTTAACGTAAAGAGCGTGGTATTGACTAAGGGGAGAACCCCCTCATATACGTAATAACATATACGTAATAAAAAAAACAATAAAAAAACAAGTGATGCGGCTCAATAGTGATCGAAACTTTTAAAAACGGAGTTTTGATGTCAATAAATGTATCAAAAGAATGTGTTTATAATGCTGATTCTAAATATATAAATTTTATTAAGTTTAGTATTACTCATCAAAGGCTACGAGCCTGAGAAAATTTACTCGATTTTTTAAAGAGGGGGAAACATCCCCTACAAGTGAAAGAATTTTAATGAAAATCACACCGCCAGATTCAGCGTATCAGAAAACCCTATTACATAGGTTTCAAGCTCATATCTGCAAAAATCTGCAACTTTGTATTTTTTGCCAGAAGAAAAATATACGAAAATAGAAGTTAGTTACGTAAGTTAATTTGTAAATTACGTCAGAACCAAATTTATCAGACAGCCATTTAGCAAAAGAAAAGTAAAATTTTTATGCAAATTTTGTTTACTTATTCAATGACGGCGAGCCAAAATAAAAGCTGTATTAACTAAAAAACGATCAGAAATTAAATAAAAAAACAAGATTTTTTTAAAACTGAAAGTAAGGAGCAACATTAAAACTTAAAACGAACAGCAATTATTCCGTATATGAAAGGTGCTGTCCCCTCCTCAACGCCTCGATCTTTACGGTGAAGTTTTTTATTGTTTTAAAACACAGAGTTGTAAGAAAGAGTTTAACTGTAGCGTAAAGAGCGATGCGTTGATGAGGGGACAGTCCCTTTCATATACGGAATAATTTCTGTTCGTTTTATGTTTTAATGTCGCTCCTTACTTTCAGTTTAAAAAACTTGTTTTTTTTTTATTTTAGCAAGTAAAGATGCCACCCTGTACACATATTGGCACTATCATTCAAGATACGTTACTTCACTGGTTTTTCTAAGCACAGAAATTAGCAATCGTTATCCCTGTTTTCGATAACTTCAAAGTCTTTGGCACAAAAACCTGCAAGTGTCTGCCCCTATCTTAGCCCCAACGCGTCCCAACCCGGGTACCAAAACACCGACTTTGACCCCGTGTTTAATACAGATTATTGTAATCAGTTTTCATCACTGTCATCCAACGAAAAGCTCTCTGTATCCAAGAGAATGCTTTTCATTGGTTCAAAGTGACAAAAACTAATTGCAATAAGCTCTATTAAACACGGGGTAGGTTTGTCCACAGAAAAATATTCTCTTGGTTGTAAACTATTTATATTCGGTTATGGATAAGAGGTACACGTTAGTTTGCACTGCATAGGCTGGATTTCAAAAATACATACCTAATGTGCCACCTTGACAGAAGAAAGGGTTTATTTTTAGCCTAAATTACAGTAAAAATAAAAAAGAAGCAAAAGGAGGGGCTTATAATGCTTCAACTACGTTTCAGATGGCCAAGCCAAACCTATAAATATATTTTATAAACTAATGTGTTTTGAACTTGGACGCCCAACCAGACAAAGAAGAGTCGAATCTTGTTTCATGCTCTATCCTTTGGAGCTTACCAAAATGCAATAAGCATTCAAAGTTATGAACAAAGTTATTTTAATATGAACAATTTCTTAGAGAGGCCTTATTCGGCCTAAGATAAATTCTCAAATGCAAACATCAAAGGGAAGTACTGGTACTTACCAATATTCAAAATATGAAACATCTCTTTACAAGACCTTACCATGTTCGTCCTCACGCACCATGCGGCAAGGCCGTACCCAGGAATTTTATTTAAAGATATATTTTAAAGTAATTTAAAGTAAAGTATTTTAAAGATATATTTTAAAGTAAGTAAGTTTTAAAGTAATTTAAAATCATGGAAACCTAGATTGGACACAACCTAGTTTTCAGTTTATGAACTGAATTTTTTATACTAGCTTTAATTCTTATGGTGGTAATTATAACCAAAAAGGGTTGACAGAGAAAAAACACCTCAAAGCCGGAAAGCCGTTTTTTTCTTTTGTTTTCTTAGATTCATGAACCAAAAAGCTGGTGAACCAGATAATATGCTACATCTGGCAATAGGACCTACGGGTTAATAACTTTCACTTGAGTAATTATGAGCAATCAACGGAATTTTTCATAGTAGAACTTTAGAATCTAGTATTCAGTCAGCATGTATGTCGTATATTAGTTCGAGAAGAGAAAATTTTCGGTAGTATTTTCGGGTATTTCGAGTATCGAGGGGCAATTTTTGCAAATCACGGAAGCAATCGGCCCTGCTTGGAAATTGGTAGATAAATAGTTATAGTCAAGGAAATTTTTTCGGAGGGCGTTTAACTAAAAAAAAATTCTGGGGGGGGGGGGGGGTACACAAAAAAAATCAAAAAACACATAAAAAATTTTTTTGTATCCATTTTTGTTACGTTTTTACGAGTCAGACAAACATTTCGGAGGGGGTTGAAATCCCCCTAATCCCCCTGTGAGTACGGCCTTGCCATGCGGTTTCATTAGAGGCCCATTTCCATTTGCAATGAAATTGGAATAATAGTGGCCCTTTGTATAAGCTGAATTGGGAGTTGGATGGAAATTGAAGTGAAAAAGTACATGAGAAAGTTTCACCATGTTTTGCTTTCAATGTTTTGTTTTATTTGTTTTCTAACGTCTATTTCCAGTATTTTGTTTCTAACGGTCATGTTTAATAGCTTGTAGCAGATAAATATAAACAGCTTTTTGTGCTAATAGTAATCAAAACTAAACGAAAGGGGGTTTTTATGCAATATATACACAAAATGAATCTCTTTATATCCCTTCCCCAACCCTTTTATTCAGGATAATTCTCAGTTCGTTTCAAGTTTTAATGTCGCTCTTAACTGTTAGTTACTAGGTTTTTGCTAGAAAAATCCGAAAGCTTTTCCCTGTATAATATATATTCATTTTTTGCCCAAAGATGGGCTGCTATCTTCCATATCCATTTCAAGTATTACCTAAATATTTGAAGGAGTTACCTTGTGACAGCGGAGTGGTTAGTGCCAGAACTGGGAATCACCAGGATGGAGGTTCAAACCCCCATGTCACAAGGAATGAGCAATGTAAAGATTTTCTGTCAATTTTTGCTAAATATCGAAAACTGCCGTAAATTAAAAAAAGGCAAAATTTATGTTCAGTTAACTAGGCTACACTAAATTCTATCTTTTATTTTTAGTGGATTTTTTTTATCTTTGACTCACTTTTAAGTTATTTAAGCTTTTCTATCAATATTGTAACTTTTTCGGATTAATTTTAATTGAGAGAGGCCGAATAAGGCCTCTCTAAGAAATTGTTCATATTAAAATAACTTTGTTAATAACTTTGAATGCTTATTGCATTTTGGTAAGCTCCAAAGGATAGAGCATGAAACAAGATTCGACTCTTCTTTGTCTGGTTGGGCGTCCAAGTTCAAAACACATTAGTTTATAAAATGTATTTATAGGTTTGGCTTGGCCATCTGAAACGTAGTTGAAACATTATAAGCCCCTCCTTTTGCTTCTTTTTTATTTTTACTCTAATTTAGGCTAAAAATAAACCCTTTCTTCTGTCAAGGTGGCACATTAGGTATGTATTTTTGAAAGTCCAGCCTATGCACTGCAAACAAACGTTTACCTCTTATCCATAACCAAATATAAATAGTTTACAACAAAGAGAATATTTTTGTGTGGACAAACCTACCCCGTGTTTAATAGAGCTTATTGCAATAAGCTTTTGTCACTTTGAACCAATGAAAAGCATTCTCTTGGATACAGGGAGGTTTTCATTGGCTGACAGTGATGAAAATCGATTACAATAATCTGTATTAAACACGGGGTCAAAGTCGGTGTTTTGGTACCCGGGTTGGGACGCGTTGGGGCTAAGATAGGGGCAGACACTTGCAGGTTTTTGTGCCAAAACCATTGAAGGTATCGAAAACAGGGATAACGATTGCTAATTTCTGTGCTTAGAAAAACCAGTAAAGTAACGTAGCTTGAATGATAGTGCCAATATGTGTACAGGATAATTGTGGCATCTTTACTTGCTAAAACCCTTACACTCAGAAAACGGATATCAATAGTAAAGGCCGTACCCAGCGGGGTGGGGGGTTTAACCCCCCCCCCCACGAAATGTTTTTTTGACTCGTAAAAACATAACTAAAATGGATATAAACAAATTTTGTATACATTTTTTGAGTTTTTTTTTGTGTACCCCCCCCCCGAATCTTTTTTTTGAGTAAAACCCCCTCCAAAAAAAATCCTGGGTAGGGCCTTGTCAATAGTAATAGAAAAAAGAGGGGACGAAACTCCGTTAATGTATTATCTTCCTCGTCTCCCTCCCACAAAATAAACTCAAAATGCAAAATACTAAGAGCTGAACATTTATTTTTGCCGAAAACCATCAATGGTGGCTCAACCTCTTATTCAGGGACGTGTCAATTATTTTATGCATGCTTATCAAAAAGTACCGTAATTAGCAAGCTGTTATCCTGAATATAGATGTCTTTGGGTTCCAAAATCAACGGGCTGCTACCCACAGTTTACATCACAGTTCCGCGATTCTCAGTGGGGGGCGCATGCCCCACCATCGGGGCCTGGCAATATTTTGATGGGGCATGGGCAGGACGTGCACCTTTCGGTTGGTTATACTTTGGAGCCTTAATTTGGAAAAAAAATATATGTTCATGTCAATGACGTCACAATCAATTGCATTTAAAGAGCAAAGGCCTCTTAATAGATGTCTCTGGGTTCCAAAATTTAGATGCCTCCTTCAGCCTCCTTAAGCATCCTTCAGATGAATATACGTAGAATTTTCAGTAAAAAAGTTTAAATATCACGAGGAGCATCAGGATTTTAGAAATGCCTAGGTACATCTTACAGGGTACTATCACTCTCTATAAAAGCGCGTAGAATTATAAATTAGCTTTTAACTTACCTTAAATGGTTCTATATGATGTTGCAGTAGCCAGATAGTTCTGTGAGTCAGCAGATGACTTATAAAAAAAAACTTAGGGGCTGGAGGGAATATACAAGAGGAAGGGCTGTAAACCTCAGTTTGAGGGTTTTAGACTTTGTAGATTGTGATGTTACCCTTTTCATAATTTTTTTTTTTTAATTCCACATCTCCTCCTCTCAGTGGCACCAATAAAATTGAAAATAGAACGAAAATATTTTAAACATTTACAAAACAAACTAAAAATGCCACCTACAACTCTAAATTTCATAAAAATAGCAGCCGAAGAGTGGTCTTTGCAGTGGTTTCATACTCTTCAGTCTTTCCACTGCAATAACGACAACCGAAGTGCCGTTTTCGGGTTCCATGTGACTAATATAAAACTTAGCTCCCAAATAAACCATTAAACAGCTCTTTATAAGGTTCCATTACCCTACTAGCAGTGAAAAAAGAAGAGGAAAAAAATGGACATTTTTCCATGCAATAAAATTGATTCTCGTTGTTGCTTAAGCCGGGAGGCTATAATTCCCGAGAAAGAGGTATTAGGCCATAGTGGTTTCAATGATGCCCATACCATTTAAATCTATCGTCACTTTTGAGGAATTTCAGGATCTTTTGAGAATTCCTGTAAATTTGTTTTCAAAATAACATTTTACTATTAAGATTAATCGAAATAATAGTTACCATTCCGTAATCAGCTACAAATAGCAATTTTTTCTCACTGAGCAGTTTTAAAAAAAATATATTCTCAAAATTTAATGCATAATATAGCTCCATTTCAGCCTCAGGAAATACAGCTACATTAAAAAAAATTACTGAATCTGTTTTGAATCTGTTGTTGCCTTCCCCCTAGGAAATTCTTTATGAAACAACTAGAGCACTAAACTTTTCATATCGAAGTTCAGAGCCTTATTTTTCTTGAGTTATAACTATGAGGGTTATTTCTCCTAATAATAGAGTGGTATGTAAAGTAGCAGTAGATGTCAGTAGTGTAAACTGAAAATATCATTTTGAAAATGAGTTTAGCCATTTTTTAAAGTAACCGAAATTTTCATGGCCTAGAAAAATCAACATTTTGTTTAAAAATAGTCCCGGAATTTAAACCATCAACTTTATGTTGCTTTTTTTCATAACTATCTTTACTTAACCGCAATTAAAAATTGTAATAACAGAGATGAAAGGGCCCATCTTATAATGCAATCCTCTTTGTTGACAGACCATAAATTTCTTTGTTTCCATAGTTTCCTTCTTCCTGAATTCGGCATATTATCAATTCTAGAAAAAATTTCGGTACTGGTCAATTATATGGTCACTTCTAAAAAGTCAAGTTTGGTTAATGCTAATGAAATAAAATAAAATAGGATGAATTTATACTAGTTTAGAAACAAATTTAGGCTATATATTTGCACATTAGGGGGGGAGGGGTGGGGTAAAGCATAGCATATATTAAATACGTAACCTAACCTAACCGAGGTACAATCCCCCCTAAACCCCAAAAAACAACAGTTTAAATATCGTAAACGTATTGAAAACCACGCTTTGCTTTGCATTACTCTATAGCGGTAATGCAATGTCCGACCCGTGTGGCGGGTTTTGTCTGTCATTAGTATAAGGAAGTGACCATCTAATGCACTAGTACCAGATTTTCTTAACATTATTACTATTACTATACCATAGGGGCGGATCCAGGATTTTTTTTCTAGGGGGAGGGGGGCGCAAAATATGTTGATCCGATAAACTTGCGTTAGGAGCAAGTTCAATTAACGCAAACTTGAGTTAATTAAGTAAATTACACTACGCTAGGGAGGGGAGCCGTGCCCCCTGGATCCGCCACTGCAATACCACTTCAAATAGTTTCATTCAATAGAACACAATATGATTTAAGGAAAACATCAAGCAAAAGAAAAGGAAAAGAAACTATTTGAAGGGGAATAGCAATAATGAAAATAGTAATAATGGCAAAAAAAAACCTTTTTAAAATTGAAAATATGCTGAATCCAAGAAGATCTCCAACTATACAAAAAGAAACTGTAGTTCTGTCAACAAAGAGGATGTGTCACTATTCAAAAAAGTGACAATAAAAAAAAAACATATAAAAAGATTCCTTAAAAAAAGGGTTTGGTTAGCGCTGCACCAATGACGTATCCAAGGGGGGGGGGGAGTTAGGGGGTTTGAACCCCAATCCCCGAAATTTATTTGCGACTCGCAAAAAAATGCATATGCAAAAATTTTTGATGTTTTGTACAGCCCCCATCCCCAAACAAAATTCCTGGATATGACCTTGCACTGCAGGTCCACTCCAATAGTAATTATTAAGACCATTAACTAAGTGACGGATAGAATGGGAAGACCCGGCCAGAGTTCGATTTACATTCGTAAAGTTTAGATTTATACGAAGTTGTTCGGCAAAAGTAAAGAAAAGTTTTAAAATTTAAATTTGAGAACTTAAAAAGTTTCCCTCCCGACAGTTCAAGGTTTGACTAGTGATTTTCACCATCTGTTTTACAAATCAAAATTGCGACTCCGTTGAAACTGGTAAATAAACTGGCTGATTTTCTTTGAAGACTGTTTGAATACCAAAATGGTAATTCTAGTAGAATCGTAGTAAAATTTCGTACTTGATAACTTTTCTTGCGATTCAAGATTTCAATGATTCCAACTAAAGTTCTGTGCCATAAACGGCAAATTTTAATGTATTTTCCAGTCCCCCCCCCTTCCAAAATAAATTCCTGGATATGGCCTCCGACAGTTCGGCTAAAAGCTAAAACAGTAAACGGCAAAAATTATTTCTTGTTTAATGGCCATTTTCCGCCGATTTTTTAAGAAACAAAATGCTGAGTTTCCAGAACATTTGTCGGACCAGAAAAAAACTAACTTATCCAGGCAAGTTCACCGAAAGGGGAGAAAACTGACAAAGAGAATAGTTATCCACGAGAAAGTTTCAAATCAAGTCTTGTGCTCAAGTGAAATAGTAACTGTTAGGGATTTATTAATTAAGAAATATTGAAGGGATCCACAAAGTGTATTTGAAGTTCCAGTAATTAATATCCTTGCATACTATCTCAAAATCTTCATAACGGAGAGCCAACCCTTTCTAACAATTAAAAACCTCGAGGCAACGAAACTTGTAGACTGTATATTGAATTTATAAGGTAAAAAAAAAAAAAGAATTTATAAGGTCTCTTTCAGCAAAAAAGATGTTTGATAAGGAGTGTCGTATTTTTTGCGTTTAAAATATTCCGAAGACTGATTTCAGATAAAAATATTTTGTATGATGTTCTGTCACAAAACTTTTAAGTTAAACCATAAAGATAGAAAAAGTAAAAGAACTAAAAACTTGATAGTTGATGTCTAATTATTCCAATTTTTTATTGTAAAAATTTCGTTCTTAAATGTAGCCAGACTAGTTAACGATGAAATAAGACCATGCAATCCTGAATGATCTGGATTTTGCGTTTTTATTCCAAATCTATGGATGAAAGATTGTACTTACAATATGGATTTATCCAGAATTGAAAATGTTCTCACATTAAACTCAAATCTAATTCGGTGCGATTTTCAAAGGGGGCTAGGCAAGGCCCCATCCAGGATTTTTGGAGTGGATTTTACAAAAGCATTTTTTCGGAGAGGGGGGAGGGTTTACGCAAAAAAAAACTCAAAAAACGCATTAAAAATTTTGTCTATTTAATTTAAATGCAAAAAATATTTTTGTTACGTTTTTACGAGTTGGACAAAATTTCGAGAGGAGGGGTTCAAATGTCCCACCCCCCTGGATAAGACCTTGAGTCTAGGCGATTCTTATTGAAAAAGCAATGTCGGAGTAAAAATCCTTCGTAATCTTGCACAGAAATAAATTAAAAAGCACAAGATTAAAAGGACAAGTTTAGCTTTCTAGAGGAGGTAGCAATAATTTTCTTTTTATTATGAATAAATTCCTCTCTCTCAGGACAAATCAAATCATAGGTCTTTTCCCGTTTACAGAATTACGTCATAAGTTTATACATTCTTTTGGAATAAAGTCAGAAGAGAAGTTGTTACTCTGAAAAAATAATTGTCTTCCAGGCGAAAAAGCCAGAATATTAATTGAACACAATCATTTCGAAATAATAAATCATCGAAGCCCATTATTTTGATTGAACCGATTTCACTTTTATAATCCTACAGCAAAAACTGCCAAAACTCTTTTACCATTGAACACTAAACGATTGTTTTAGGCTCCAGTTTGACTGAGCACAGAGGGCGTAATTTTCTACGAAAATAAACAATATATTATCGAATTTTGTTTCGTGGAAATATCTGTCGAGCCCAAACTAACGAAAAAATAAAAAATTGCATTTATTGACAACACTGTACAAAAATACTGTTGGACTAGTTCGAAAGCAGTGAAGGATAAAGCAGGTGCTGTAGCTTAGATTGATGAACATACATATGCTGCCGTTTTTGCGTCTTCTTCTAAAAAGCGTGTACCTTATAATTTTTGGCAAAGATTGTAAGCAATGCTTTGATTGACTTAAACATTGTTGCATGGTGGCATTCACAAACTTGCAATATAATCGACCCACCAAATACCATAAACCTTTCAGGGTCACAGTCCGGACAGCAGCAAAATTCAACGACAAACAGCGATGCTTATTATTTTTTGGTGATTTTTTGGCAAATTCATTCTTTTTGGTGCACTTTCACTAAATTTTATCGTTAGTTTCCACGACATTTCGAAACTATCCCGAAGCAGTTTGAGAATCAATGATATAAACGGCAAATTTTGGCTAGAGAAAAGTTGGTAGGAAAAAACAACTGTGATAAAAAGAAGATTGCAAAATTAATAAGGAGTGATGGAAAATAGTCAGTAGGCTATTCCAAGACTGATTGAAAACGTAAGAATTCATATAATAATGAAAGCTTAGGAGAAGGTATGTGAAGAGGAAAAACTGAAATACGGAACGAAAAATAGGGCTAGCCTAGCATGGCAGCCAGGTCTACCTAGCATTAAATACGTTATGAAAAAAGGATAAGTTTTTTTCTTTTTCTTTTTGAAACAAGATTTAGAGAAATTGTTATATGTATATACAAAGGCGGATCCAAGATTTTTTTTAGGGAGGGGGGGCAAAATAGGTTGATCCTATAAAGTTGCGTTAGGAGCGAAATTAATTAACGCGATCTTGCGTTAGTTAAGTAAATTACACTACTTTAGACAACGTTAGGGAGAAGCGCGCCCTCTTGGCCCCCCCCCCTGGATCCGCCACTGCGTATATATAACAGGATCCTAGTCAAGCTTTTGCACCAGTCATTTATAATTCGTAACAAACATCGATGTAAGCGATGTAATTTGTGTTTTTTTTATAATTAATTTGCATGTCCGTTTTCGAATAAAAAAGGTCTTGAAACGCAGGTAAAAACAGCTATTTTTTAAGAATCAGAATTTTGCTCGAACTCAAAAGTAGGTCCAAGAAATGAATGTAAAAAAAAAACAACCTTATTCGAGACCGTAAGACAAATTCATAGGAGGTAAACTTCTTCGTCTTCATTGCAGTTATACCTCCCTCCCCTCCTGAAAAAAAACCCTTTGGTACCCCAACTTCGAACAAAATTCTGGAAACGGCCCTGAAAAAATATGAAGAAAAATATTTAAATAGGAAGTTTTTCAAAACATTTTAGTTGAAATAAACTCGCTGCCGCATTTCTCGCTGTCGTCAGCAGCTGTACTTTCGGTGTGAACTGTAATATATTTTTTTTCGCAGAAAATCGTGATTTTTTCTTGAAGCCAAATTCGAAGATAATTGCAAAATTCGAACTATACATATACACACTTTATGTTCATCAATCTACAGCTGTGACTAAAAGTAAACACTTTCTGTAACATGGAAATATAGTAAATACAATAAATCGAAAATCAGTCCATTCCTGGCTTGCCTCTATTTGAGTTAAATTTTGAAAAAATTTGAAAAAATCTTTAAATTTTGACTTGTGGAGGTAGCAGAGCTAAATCGAAAGACTATGTGTATCCAGTTCTTTGAAATATAATGTCTGCAGTATATTGGGAACAGCCTAAGGGATAGAGCTGAAATGTTTAAGTATTTTTGGGCAAAGAATAAATTTTTGGGCAAAAGAATATATTTTGCCAAATTTTAGGTTTCTTAAGTCCCAAACATTAGTTACAGATGAATGTCAAAATTATACTTAAGGATCTTGTGAATGGACCTTTTGAAGGAATCAATTTCGTAACTAAGATTGACGGTGCTCATTAAGAAGAAGTCAAAGATAAGTAAAATGTTTTGAAGGTAAAGAAGAAAAGAAAAGAGGAAAAATTATTCCAAAATTTAAAATCATACAAAATAAAATATAGGCATTCTCCAAACTTCTACAAAAAGCACAATCTCGAGAAGAAGCAATAGTCTACTTAATATCTAGAATCATAAATTTAAGGCCCAAACGCTTATCCCTTCGTCATAGGAACACCGATTTAAATTCAAATTTCTAATTCCATTAATTTTCAAATTCTACCACTCAACATATATTCGAATTCTATGGCTATCCTGACCATTTATGTTGCTTATGTTATGTTAACATATGTTTGCATATGTTATGTTAGCCCATAACATAACATTATGTTATGTTATATTAGCCCAGTTTGAGAGCTGTCACTGACAATACTCGACGGTGACATCGACTTAACGATGATGACTGCTTAAATCACCAGAAAACTGGTGAAATCACCAGAAACCAGAAAAATGCAAAACAGTAGTTGCAAATCAACTGTAAAAGTTTCTTAAGATATTTATGATTAGTAGAGCACAAAAAAAGCGAATTTACTTGTTTAAAATGGATATTTTTTGTAATTGTTGTGATATCTATTATAACAGTTTTCCCTCTAAAAAATCATATAAAGTGAAAAATAGACAAACAAGCAGAATTTATTGTATTACTCCCCCCTCCCTCCTTCGACCAAATATATGGGCCCACTCTTATGCAAGATCTTTGAATATTAATTTACCCAGTCGTGGTGCTATCTTAATAAATTTTTATAAAAATACATTTTTAAGATTGATAGGCTAAAATAAACAGTTGCATATAACTATAATTCACTAAAATCTGCACTATTATTATCTTCTCCAGTAATTTTGGTCTTGGAGATTCTGTTGACATTAGTCGTGCAGCTCCGGAAACTCCGATTCCGCTCAAAAAGAGACGGGTCCGTATAAACTGGTTCACTTGGATCATCGAAAGATTTACCAAAAATTGGGTTCCTTATTGGTTCATCTGTGTGCTGATCTGTAGATGTTTCATTGCTGTGTCTATAAGAGAAGACATTACTTTAAAAAACAAAGGAGCAGAGCAGCAGCAGAATTGATTAGCTTCTCAAATCAAACAATGAAGAAAAGTGACAAAGGACACACAAGATATTTTTTCCGGTTGTAGCGGTAGCTAGCAATCTAGTAAGAGACGATCAAGTCCCATAGTAAAAACTAAAATAACTCCTTAAAATAGAGTCAAATCAAAAAATAAAGTACTCTATTAGAACCGCCAGGTCCGAAACTCCTATACAGGAAACTTGCAGTCTCTTGGCTTGAACAATAAAGAAAATATGTCGGCTTGAAAAACAAGAAAAGTGGCTCGAACTACGATATTCTGCATCGACGGCATCTTTTTTTTCCGTTTTTTTTTCTCCTCAGCTAGCTCGGCAATGGAAAACCAGAGAGCTGTTTGATGGCTCATTTGAAAGAAAATTGATGTATTTAAAAGCTTTTATAATTATAACTTAAAAGAGTGGCTCCAATTTAAGAAAATTTACCCACCTCCCCACATTACTTTGCAAAAAAGGAGCGGAGCAGCAGCAGGATTGATGAATTTGTCAAATCAAACAAAGAAGAAAAGTGACAAAGGAGAGATAATATTAGTTTTGATTTTAAGTCAAAATACTTTAACTGAAAAGAGTGGTTCCAGCTTATTAAAATTTACCCTCCTCCCCACATTACTTTGCAAAAAAAGAGCGGAGCAGTAGCAGGATTGATGAATTTGTCAAATAAATCAATAAAGAAAAGTGATAAATAAAAGAATAAAGAAACGTGACAAAGGAGTGGCGCTAATTTACGAGAACTTTGCCTCCTTCCACATTACTTTGCAAAAAAGGATCGGAGCAGCAGCAACATTGATGAATTTCTCAAATCAAACAAAGAAGAAAAGTGACAAAGGATAGACAATATTAGTTTTGATATTCTAATATTAGAATATTAGTTTGAATATTAGTCTTCTTAAAAGAGTGGTTCCAAATTATTAAAATTTACCCTCCTCCCCACATTACTTTGCAAAAAGGGAGCGGCGCATTAGCAGGATTGATGAATTTTTCAAATAAAACAATAAAGAAAAGTGACAAAGGAGTTTCGCTAACTTACAAGAACTTAGCCTCCTCCCACATTATTTTGCAAAAAAGAACGGAGCAGCAGTAACATTGATGAATTTCTCAAATCAAACAATGAAGAAAAGTGACAACGGAAAGACTAGTTACTAGTTTTGATTTTCAGTCAAGATATTTTAACTTAAAAAAGAGGGGCACCAATTCACAAATATATATATATATATATATATATATATATATATATATATATATATATATATATATATATATATATATATATATATATATATATATATATAAAATAAAATATAACTAAAAATATATTTCGTATTAAATAAAACATTGTACATAAAAAATATAGTTTGTATAGTGGCTCCAAATCAACTGATTACATTAAAAAAAAAAAGTTCTGCACACCCAACCGACCGGCAAAACATTTGACTTTAAGTAAAAGTGATTTGATTCATAGTGTATAAAACACAAAATGGTATATAATTACAAAATATATAATTAATAGTTTCAAAATTTTCATTGCATAAATTGTACAATTATATATAATTATAAATTGCACCTATTAAAGTTTTGATAATATATAAACTAGAAAAATGTAAACAATATAGCCTTCTAGTTTTATGCCAAATTGTTCAGCTACAACAATACTTTTGAAGGCTGAACTTTTTTTTTATATTTTTGGCAAATAAATTCTCCTATTAGTTCTAAAAGGAAAACTATTAAATTGAAAATCTTAGAAATTTTAGTTTCTATCTTATGACAAACATAGAAAGGGGGGATGCATCTTTCACACTGATGAAGACAATAAAACTTAAAAAATTTAAGTCCTCGTCAAACATAAAGACCTCATTTTTGAATAGGAGTCGGATCAACTATTTCATTATTTATGTTCACAAACATAAATATGATTATAAATATATTATAAATATAATTTATTGATATTAAAATTAATTATAATAATGTTAGAATCATCAATAATAATATTAATATTTAATATTAATTATATATATATATATATATATATATATATATATATATATATATATATATATATATATATATATATATATATATATATATATATATATATATATATATATATATATATATATATATATTGAATATATATATATATTGAACCACATTCGCTTCACGGGCAGCTTTTTCGTTAAAATTAAGTTAGACTACGTCAAATCAAAGAAAAGAAATGGATTTAAATATTAAATTATAGTTAACAGTTTCAGAGCTTTTAATAAAATAAGCTCTGAAAGTGTTAACTATTATTTAATATTTAAATCCATTTCTTTTCTTTGATTTGACGTAGTCTAACTTAATTTTAACGAAAAAGCTGCCCGTGAAGCGAATGTGGTTCTCTCGCTCCCTAGGGCTATAATGAAGGAAAGGTTGCGCTAGGGCACGTTCTGCAGATGAAGGATGACAGATTGGCGAAGATTGTCCTTTTCGGCCAATCGTCTAGAGCTAAACATAAAACAGGTCGTCCTCATCTGGGGTGGGAGGATGTCATAAAGAAAAAATTAAAAGAAATGGGTACTTCCTGGGAGGGTGAAAAGAGGGAGGCTTTGAATAGATTAGGATGGAGGAGGAGCATGCGTAGCTGTGTTAGCCTCAGGTGGCTTGAAGCTGCGGTGAGTGGTTGTTAGTAGTAATAGTAGTATCACATTCTTTAGGGTTGTCCCCTCGATAGTCGTCGTGTCACTATGATTAGTTATGATTAGCTATCGTGCACTATAAATAAGAAAGTTCACAGCATTTTGATTCCGAAGGGTGATCGGCAAACCTTGAAAAAAAAAAAAAAACGCTAAAAATAGCCATGTTAGAGATAAATTACGAGATTGCAGAAGAATCGCAAAAATTTTCAGATTCAAAGAGAGGAGACACACGCCACCTCCAAGACAAATGCCTGACTGCAAAGCACATTGTAAAAAGTAGGGTCTTTAGCTTGGCACCTAGAATTTTACCTTCAAAAATCAAACCTGTCTGAGGATTTTTCCTGAGAAGGAAGATCAAATATGAAAAGCTTATTTTCAGGCAATATTTACTCTTTCCAGTTTTCCTCTTGGGGGGAGGGGAAGGTTCACTGTGCTCTGATGTAATAACCGCAAAAGCAATTCCAATCAATTTCTTTGTGAATGCTTTTTATATCCACGAGAACTGGATTACTAACTACTACTACTACTAACAACTCACCACAGCACCAAGCCACTTGAGGGCATCATAAATGCGCACGCTCCTCCTCCATCTTAATCTATTTAAAACCTACCTCTTTACAACCTCCCAGGAAATTCCTATTTCCCTTAAATCTTTCTTTACGACATCTTCCCACCCCAACCGCGGAATTACTAACATCAGTAACAAATTGTACGATAAAATTTTGTCAACAATTTGAATTTGCCTCCGAGAAACTATGAGTTGATGAGCGTAATTCGGAGTCATTAGAATTTCAAGTTATAGTTTTCTGTTGTAATGTACCAGCTCCAAAGCCCTGGTATATATCTCCAAACAGAGTCATTAGAATTTCAAGTTATAATTTGCTGTTGTGATGTACCAGCTCCAAAGCCCTGGTATATATCTCCAAACAGAGTCATTAGAATTTCAAGTTATAGTTTGCTGTTGTGATGTACCAGCTCTAAAGCCCTGGTATATATCTCCAAACAAAGTCGGGAATTCTCTTTCAAAGACTGGCTTCAGTATTTAGTCTTAATATGTTCCTGAACAATTTAGTACTTACTTAGGATCATAGCTAGTTGCAAACCTGGAGAGAAACACTGAGAAGTTCCTTGTAGATGGACGTCGCTTTCGGCTGAAAGTTCCACTAAAGAAACCACTAGCTGGCAAACCAAAAACTGGTGGCGCAGAGCCACTAGCAAGGCTGTTCTTTCCTTTCAAATTTCGATACCTCCTTGAAAAAGAATAGAAATTACTCAAGAATTTTTCTTAAATTAACTAATTAATCAACTACTATGCATAAACAAACTGGCGGCACAGAGAAACTGCCAACCCCCTAATGCCTGGATATAGCCCTAGGGTATATAGAAATCTTACCGAATTTCTTAATGGCTAGTTGATAAGAACTAATTACTAAAAAAAAATACAAACTCGTTTTGGAGCGTATCGAATCCCCTCGGTTAAATGTGAAAGGATAAATTATCAATAAGATACCAAATCCCTTTTATAGCGAATAGGCTGAAATTAAATACTAAATTTAAAAATCATAACAGCCTATCATTTTTAAAGACAAAATTAGTAGATCATATTATTAAACTTTGATGACGGGGGGATTTTACTTGATAATTTGTTTTTAGTATTTTTTTTTGGAATTTGCCATGCTGAGGTAGCCCCCCTCTCTTCTATATGTTATGATGTTTCTAGTTTATCTTTTTAGCCTTCTTTTCGAGCTCAGCTCCTTGTTGGCTTTATTTAACTATTTGTGTCTGTTTATTTTGTTTGAAATAAAAATCTTGAATCTTGAAAACAAAACTTAAACGTCAGTATCTAGGGTTTGGCGACACCTAGCCTTTTTTTCAGTGTAATAATAAAAATAATTAATTTATTTTTTTTAGTTGGTAAAATTAGGATAGTAATGGGTGTCAGCTGAATCAGCTAACTCTTGTATATAGCCTAGGGCTATACCCAGGCATTAGGGAGAAAAGGAGGTTTGGGCGCCCTTAAATTGAAAGCAATTCTAAAAATCCCATTAACACAAATTTTTTAAATATAATAAATTTTGCTAAGGATATGAATCTGTGATGAAATTAATTAGTGACACTGAAGACGCATCCCAAACCGATATGCCTAAAAATTATAATTTTGACCCTAACTTTAGACCTAGGACTTCGAGAGAACTCCATTTTGTTCTTCATTCTGAACTAAATTATTCGTGCAGAACCTGGGCATATATATATATATATATATATATATATATATATAATATATATATATATATATATAGATATATAGATAATTTATTCAGCCGCTAGGCCATACACAAACATTACAATGATTATATAAGACAACAGCCAGCATACATTTAAATAAATCGTATAACTACTAACAACAAACAAAAACCATAAACCCATTATTTACATCTTTTTAAACCCTCTTTTATAAATCCAGTCACTGCTATAATCGTCTTCCAGGATGAAGATTTAAGGATCCCAGGAAGAAACACTTCCCCATCACCTAAATACTTCAATCTCAAATCTGAAAGCCCCTGGCACACCATCAAAAAATAGAGCAAATTTTCCTCCTCCATACAACATAAAGAGCAAGTATAACATAATCTCGGGCCCTGAGCATTTCTTTCAAATACTTTAATCTACTTTTTAAGGGCAAACCATTCGCTCGAACCTGGAACCACGGACGCAAGTTTTCCGGTGGCAAATTCCGCTTAAAATAATATTCTAGTCCAAAAGACTCTTTTATCTTAGAATACCGGCGCAAGGTTTCAGATTTTCGGATCTATTCATGCCAGAGTTGGATCTCATGATCCTCCTTTTTAGCTTCCGATAAATTTCCTCTGGATTGCCTGTTGGACCAAGGCCTTCATTCCAAGCGTATGAAAGTCCGGCTTTATCAAGGAGGGCTTTAACATGGAACGGCCACGATCTTTTTCTACCTTGCTGCAATAATTCAAAATATGCGGCTTTCATAAGCCTCTCATCTGGTAGTTGGATAATTTTCAGCCAAAATTTTACTACTTGTAGTATCCTTTCCTTGTGCCTCGAAAACAAACCTAGATCTCCCTTTAGAGCCTGTGTATGAGTTGTAGCATGTACCTTAACCAATCTTTTATAATATTGTAGTTGAACCATTTCTAATTGGGGGATCACCTCATCCCCAAAGCTCCGCACCATAATGAATAGTAGGGCGAATTTTTGATTGGACCAAATACTTATGCATTTTAATATTTTTAATCTTATATAAAGCCGAATTTCTTAAAACTACCGAAGAAACTAGTTGCCCTCTTTCCACTATTTCTTCGAAGTGATCCTTCAAATTTTCTTTTATGCTTATTGCAAACCCCACATACTTGAAAGTTGTACTTTTTTCCAACTCAATATCCTCAAATAAAGATTTATCATTATTTTTATTTGTCCCAAAAACTACAATTTCAGTCTTTTGGATATCTAATCTCATTTTCTTGTTTTCCAAATAAACATTTAATATGTTCAACAATATTTGCAAATCTTCGGCACTTCTAGCTATCAGCGCCGCATCATCCGCAAATAACAACAGAGACAAAGCTAAATTTCCTAAACTCACTGTTGGCGCCCATTTTTCCTCAAAAAACTCAACAATATCATTAATATATAAACAACATTAACCTCGGCGACAAGGTGCTACTCTGTTTAATTCCTACCACGCAACTAAATAAATCCGAATACCCTTTCCCTGCTACCTTAACCATTCCTCTTGTTAGCCTATACATATCACACACTGGTCGAACGAAAACACGGGGCAGTCCTATCCTCAACAATTCTACGCACAACAAAATCCTATCAACACTATCGAATGCTCTCTCAAAATCTACGAAAGCTACCAATAAGTTAATCTTACCTCTACTATACTTTTCTATCTACGCCTTAAGTACAATTACCCTGTCAACTGTGCTATATCCTTCCCTGAATCCACCTTGTTCCTCACGAATTATTCAATTCTTCTTTAACCAATTAGCTAGCCTATTATCAATCAATTTCTCTAGAATCTTACTTAAACATGGTACCAGAGCTATAGGCCTATAGTTGCAATGCAACCTCGGATCCCCTTTTTTAAATAACGGCAATATTAAAGACGTCTTCCATCCTGAAATCCAAATTCCTGATGAAAGCACACTATTAAACAGCAGAATAAAAATTGGCATAAATAAACTTGAAAACTTTTTAGATAAACGAGTTGGAATTCCATCAATTCCAGGAACTGTTCCTCCATCCAATTTCCTTAACACATGTGCAACCTCCTCAATATATACCACTTCTGTTAACAAATAATCTTCCTCCCTCATAGGGTAATTATATTCCTCCCAAATATTCCCAAATTCTTCATCACACCACTTACTAAGATCTCCTTCTTCTTTACTTGCGAAATGTTCTGGCCAGCCATTTGGATCCGGGATTCCATCTGGCGCTTTTCCTTGTCTTTGGTTTACCCTTCTCCAAAAATCCCTCATATTACTCTCCAAATAAAAAAGGCTCATTTGCTCGATTTGACGTGTATTTTACATTTATTTACTTTTCTTTACCTCTTTTCTTTACTTTTATTAATCTCTTATGGCATCTCCTAACCTCGCGAAACCTAACCAATAGTGTTGCTTTCTCAACCTCATTTCTAGCTTGCTTTACCCGATTTAGGGCCTCAGCTAACAAATTTTTACTAATTAAACAATCAAGGTCATAAAAACTTTCACTAACTGGTTTTAATGAGCTCAATACTGGCGCTGATAGCTCTAGTAATAAACTATTAAAATTAGCTTCCAATTCATCACTAGTCTCCGACAAACCTGCTCTTTACTATATATAACGCTTAATGCATTCTGTTCACTGTCACTCCACTCTCTCTTTCGCTGTCTACTTGGTGAAGTACACCTAAACTGCAAAGAACTCTATTCAATAGCTCTACACTCAAGGCCTAAGCTTAACTGAATCGGTAGGTGGTCAGACAACTGAATATTCAAAACTCCAACATTCAGTGATTCCACATTCAAACGAAGGTCAACCAAAACATAATCAATAATACTAGGCCTCAGACCCGAAATGCAAGTATAATCACACCTTGACTTATCCACCCCAAACCTCCCATTTCAAATCCCAACTCCAACCTCCTAACAAAGTTCCAGGAGTTTTCTACCCCAAACATTAACTTTTCGTTTATCATCCATGGTCTTTCTTGGTATTCTATACATTTGAGTAAAAACATCATAAACGGCCGGTATATCAACAGGCAGCTCAACCAAATCAGCTTTATAAGCATTAAAGTCTCCTACCAGCAATATTTTATAGGACATAAATTTCCTACGAAAAACTGTAGCTTCTTTTCCTAATATAGACCATGTATCCTCTGCAGTATATGAGCTAAATTACAGTGGGAAATAAACTGCACAAACCAACAATTTTACCTCTAAGTGACATACCAATCTAATCCAAAAAAGGTTTTCTGATTCACTTTTCAGCTTATTAAAAGACAAAAAAGGATTATTCTTTAAAAGCACTAAGATACCACCGTAATGCCGGGAGTTCTTGACACAGAACGGGCAACACGTTCAGTTATGAAACCGCGAAAAGATGGCACTTCATCACCCCTGTGCCATGACTCTACTAACGCAAAAAAAAATCAAATTTTGTTATTTCAAGTTCCACTTCACTTTTTTATTCCTTGGTCCTTGAACATTCCAAGACAAGAACTTGACCACGTTTTCTCGCGTATGGCCTGCGTACTGCTAATTTGTGTTTATACTTTGATCAGCTGCAAGATTGAATGGTGTCTCTGGAGGAATTCTCTGTGATTCACTGAAATCCATCCTGTAGTAGTCTTTACGTGTGTCATATTTCGATCTTCCTATATTACCACGGTACGGACTACCGCCACTAGTATCACCTCTTCCCCGGCCACCACGAACATTTTTTGGAGGATTCCTCAGTAGATCTGCACTCTTGGTCGCTGGGGCATAGCTTGCGCATCCACAACTGTACCGGTATCGCTGTCTTCACTACCGGAATTTTCTTCCCCCGAACTTTCAAAGTACAGCTGATTTACTGCAGCAGATAACGAGGTTGGTGACGTTCTACTAGGAGCTTGGCCAACACTAGCATTTTTAGCCTCAGAAGCCTGGTTTACGATGCTTTCTAAAACTTTTCCAACTGCCAAATCGTACATAAACGTTCGCCCTTCAATGAACAGCTTGGTGCCTCTGAGTTTAGCATTTCTTCCTTCTGCTACAGCTCTATCAAGCAATGGCCTTAAATGCCTACGGGCTTCCCTTTGTGCGTAGGTATAATCGGGAGCAACTTTAACCCCAACATCCTCAAAGGTCCATTATTACGTAAAATATAATCGCGCAATTCTACCACATTAAACTTGATTACCACCGGTCCAGTAGCACCCAATCGGTAAACGTCCTTAATTGCATAACTTGATATATCAAGAGATCGAAAAACCTGTTTAAATAGTTCCATGACTTCCTCCTTTAACGTTTACCAGGCTGCTGTGATGGTATAAAATAATACAAAATAAGATTTGCCCTCCTGAATTCTGCTTCTAACAAATCCGCTCTGCGATTTGTTGCCGACAAACAATCAGTCATAGCACTCATCTCTCTTGTCATTTTCTCGTTATTTTCTAAGGCTTGAGATAATTGTACTCGTACCCGGCTAACTTCCTGCTGAGTTTCTAAAACGTCCGAAGACTATTTCGGTAGGAGGTCCAACTTATAACTTATCTCCTGGAGATGTTGGTTCATCGCTGCTGCTTCCATCGCATTTGCTTTATCAAACTCACTGCTATTCGAAAATCCTTGTGCACTCGTTCACTGCGTGTTTTGCATTTTTGCATAAAAAATCACTATGCAAATTGCAATACAAAACGCAAATCCAAAGAATAATCAAATATCAAAGTCCAAGGATAATCAAGTTCGTTCACCGGTTCTAATATTAATTACAATTATGTTTACTCTAGAAAAGTCAATTGCGCAAAAAAAATTTCACCTGTAATTTAATCCGTCTAGTTGAAGAAACCAGTTCTTTATTGTTCAGAGACTATAAAAATCCGTTTTCAAGCTAGGTGTTCACTGAATGAATGCTAGTGAAATACTGTGAAATAATATATATATATATATATATATATATATATATATATTATATATATATATATATATATATATATATATATATATATATATATATATATATATATATATATATATATTTATTTTCAAACTCTGCCATTCAACATATTTTCAAATTCTATGGCCACTCTGACCATTTATTGAGCTTATGTCATATTGTATTGAAAGAAGTATTTGGAAATAAAAAAAAAGTCTTTTTAAAAGTAAGATTCTACATCATACTCCAGGCAATATACTACTACTACTAACAACAACTCACCGCAGCACCAAGCCGTCTGAGGGCCAACACAGCTACGCACGTTCCTCCTCCATCCCAATCTATTCAAAGCCTCCCTCTACACCCTCCCAGAAAGTTCCCATTTCATTTAAATCATTCCTTATGACATCCTCCCACCCCAGACGAGGACAACCTGCTTTCCGTTTATCCGAAGACGGTTGGTCGAGAAGGACAATCTTCGGCAATCTGCCATCCTTCATCCGCACAACGCGCCCTCAACCTTTCTTTTATTATAGCCCTAGAGAGCGGTATTAAGCCACACTTTTCGTATAGCCTACTGTTTGAAATACGGTCAGTCAGCCTGGTACCCAGAACAATCCGTAAGCAATTTCTCTGGAAAACATCTAGCAAATCTTCATCCGCTTTTCGGAGCGCCCATGCTTCAGAGCCATATTTTTGACCACCGTCATCACTGTAGCTTCTAATATTCTAATCTTGAATTTGCAGACTTATCTTCCTAGTCTTCAAACTTTTTTTAACTGTGAAAAAACACCCTGAGCCTTGGCTATTCTACTTTTAACATCTTCACTGCTCCCACCATCTTTACTAATAATAATACCAAGGTAATTGAAGCTGCCCACCTGATCAATCTTTTCATTACCCAACGTCACCTTTTCATCATCACTTATTACTAGCCTTAACGACAGATTCTTCCTAACATTAATTTTCAAACCTATTCCAGCACCCTAAACTCACAAACCCTCTAAAAGTTCATTCATTTTGCTCACACTTTCATCTAGGATGCTTAAATCATCAGCATAATCCAAGTCTAGGAGACTTTTTCCTCCCCATTTGATTCCGTGGTCTCCCATTGTCTTTTCTGTGCTTCTTAAGACAAAGTCCGTCAAAACAATACATATAAAGGGGGATAGAACAAAACCTTGCTTAAATCCTGATTTAATACAAAACCTACTGCTAACCTCATTTCCTACCTTAACCACAGCAGTGTTATTCTCGTACATCCCACTAATCACTTTAATGCATTTGTCTGGTATACCAGACAAGGCTAAGACCTTTGCTAAAGCTCTTCTATCAATAGAATCGAACGCTTGCTCATAATCTATAAAACTGAGGATCAAATGTATTTGACAACTAATGCACTTCTCAATGATTAATCTCAGAGTAAATATCCGGTTGACATATCTCTGCCTTTGCTAAAACCGCACTGTTCTTCTCTGAAAACTTTGTCTACAGCATATCTCAGTCTAAAAAGTATCATATTACTAAGTAATTTACTACCTACAAAGACCAGACTAATGCCTCGATAATTACCACACTCACTTTTATCACCTTTCTTATAAAGTGGCTTAATTAAGATTTTCCTAAAATCGCTAGTTACTTCGCCTTTGTAAAAAATCATATTCATGATCTTCAGTATCTTATTTCTAACCTCAGAGCCACCATATTTAAGAAACTCATTTACCACACTATCAGCACCTGGATTCTTATTATTTTTTAATTCTTTTAGTACTGTCGCTAAGTTTTCTTCACAAAACGAATCTTCCTTGGTAAATATAATGAATCATCAGGGAGATAGAAAAGTAAAAAATAAAAGTAGAAAGGCTATTGAAAAAATATGCACAAGTGGGGAAAGTAGTAACAGGAAATTTAGTTGGTGGCATTCATTGCACAAAAATCACAGGATTCTGTTACGGATTTACTTCGGTGATTATTCTTTGTCTACCCGTGAAAAGATCTAATGCCGCTTATGTTTATAGGTTCTCTGGAGCATTCGTACTTCGGTCCGGGTTTTTATAATGGGTGAGATAGGGAAAGATCATACTGCTAATTATATAAACTGTGATTTAGGGCTACTACCTTTCACATTCCAACTTCCATGCAGAGTCGTTCAAAAGGGAGAGAGGCAACCGGGGCAGCTGCCCAGGGCACTGTGACTGGGAGGGAGCACCACGGCTGGGGAGTTACTCACTTTGATCACATTTTTCACTCTGATTTGGATTTGTTGCTTATATTTTAACCGAGAGGAGAGCACTGTCATCAATTTTTCTCGGGCGCCACCAACCCTAGGTTTTTCCCGGGCGCCACCAACCCTAGGAGCAGGTCCGCTTCCATGCATATATTTCTATGCTCAGGATTAAATCATAAACTAATGAACTAGCCCTTACAATTTTTTGAATGTGTATTCTAAGGAACAACGAGTAAGACATGTACAGTTTCATTTTCCCTAATTTTAACACTCAACCACAGTGGCATCTCTTGTGGACCACTCTGGGGCCTGGGCCTCTTCTATGTAGCCTATTTTACGACTTAAGACATGTTACAAAGAAAGATTAAACTGCAAGTGGGAGCGGTTGGGCTACTTGGTAGATGGCAATGTGTGGTATACAGCGGTAATAAGGGGTAATTATTAGTTCTTTTTATAAACAAAACATAGCCCTACTCTCTAAAAATATCCCCAAACTTAATACAACGCATCGCACGTCACCATAGGAGTAACCAGGACTGGTCTATATGGTACTGATAAGAAGACCATTTATATCTTATGGAGCCCGTAAAGACGGTCTTATAGAGGGGAAATGTTGAGTTTTAAAGATTAAAATAGCGTTGAAAACTATTCAATATTTCAAAATATGCGAAATAGCTAAATAAAACTACGATAGACTCATATGTCTTCCGGACAATGAGTGGGGAACTAGTTCCCATACTTTAGTTAAACCTATGTTAGCCACATACCTGAAAAGGATTCCAGAGAAAAGAGCGGCTAGAAGAAGCAGAATTACAAGGATGATCATTGTTGCGATGATGCCGTTATATTCAGAAGACGTAAGACACACTTCTAACTGTTGAATCAGCGCAGCAGGTAGCAAAGGTATTTCGTCTCTATTTGTATAAACCTGGGAACAATATGCGACAGTTTAAAAGGTATCAAAAGAGTTTCAGTCACATGTAGTTATTACACAGACAATCTTGGTCTGCATTAGTGCCATCTATTCTTAGCAAGAATATAGATCATTCTAATGCTTTCGGTTAGGAATGAAATGCATGATTGGGGGCAAATCATCCGACGTTTCCTGTATTTTTCCCCCAGACCCCCGTTTTCCAAGACCCCGTCACACCATTGACCCCCGTTTTCCAAGACCCCGTCACACCATTGACCCCCGTTCCAAACTAAATAACCAGTGACACCAGGACTGGCGTCGTGTTCAACCGGCACTAGTGCTGAAAAAATATCTTCAACGCCATCTAGCATTCGACTACACTTTGCCTTTTTTTAGCGTAATGACAAGAATAATTATATTAATTTGTGTAGTGTGTAAAATCAAACAAGTGTCTGACAGATAAACGATTGCAAAGCTTAAAAAAACGTCAAGTATCGAAAAGCACTAGATGGCGTTGATGATTTTTGACCGGCACTAGTGCCAGTTTCGACTCTTATAAGTTACCCATACTCTTTGATTGTATCTTATATTGCACAGTTTAACTTTATAGGCTTTTGCGCATGACTTTTACAAATTTTTTTTGGCATTTAGCTTTTCCTGTCGCACTGAAGTATATGCCACATTAAAGCACCATAAAGGCACAACAGTATTGCGTGCAAGGACACTATGACAGGATAGTAGCAAAAAGAGCCTGAAGCATATGCCACTAAATAAAACTGGTAACATTAAAAATAGCGGATCAAGGGGTGACTCGGCCCAATAGTAACCGAAATTCTTAAAAACGGAATTTTTATAACTATAGATACATAAAAAGAATTAGTTTTTCATACTGATTCCAAACATATAAAGTTCATCAAGTTTAATATTGTCCATTAAAAGCTATGAAACTGAGAAAAGTTGCTTGATTTTTGAAAAAGGGTGGAAACACCTCAAAAAGTCAAGTGATCTTAACGAAAATCACTCCATCAGATTCAACATATCAGAGAACCCTACCATAGAGGTGTTAAGCTCCAATCTACAAAAATGTTGAATTTTGTATTTTTTTTTGCCAAAAGAAAGATCAAGGATGCGTGTTGATTTGTTTGTTTTTATTTCCCCAAAGGGGATCGTATCGAGCTAATGGTCCTAGAGAATCGGGAGAGAGCTCATTCAAACGGAAATAATTTTTTCCCTAAATATATCCGATCAAAATTTTAAGATAACCGTTTAATTCAGTATAGATGAAAGGTCCAATAACTATGCTTTTGGTGATGCCACGACCCTCCATAGTCCTTGGGGCTGTAAGTTACGCTATTTGTCTATATTGTTCACATATAGTATTCGTTATTGGGTATTTTTTACCAGCATCATCAAAATGGCATGAGATACAAAGAGCAACTACTCGTAAGACAGCAGCAAAAACGCACACAATTTCAAACTACAAAAAAATTTGGGAAATTAGATTAATATTAAAAAATTAATCAACAAATTTATATGTTGATTTTCAATTTAAATATGGATTTAAGTAAATATATTTTACTATAAATTTTTTAATGCAAAACCAACATTAATTCTTAACGTCTCTATTCACATATCATCCTCTTCTTCTTCTTGTAAAGCACTGTCAAAGTTCAAGTTTACAAACTGTCCTTTATCTAAAGCTAGATAAAGGACACACACACAGAGACGACACACATACAGAGGCGACACACACTCCTTTTTCGACACTTATAATGGGTTAAACTGAAATTAGTTTAGACAAAAAATAAAAAGAAAGAAAGAAAGAAAAGAAATCAGATAATATATTTTCCATAGAATAAAGAAGTAACTATATATAATCTAGACCACTGTATCTACCTCTTCTTCCATAACTCGTAACTATCCTTTAGCTAAAACTGCCGTCTTTGACGCTCGTACGATGTTATAGTTACAGAATAGTTAGCCAGGAAAAAAAGATAACAAAAGCCCAAACAATGTATTTTGTACAACAAAGAAATAGCACTAACCCTTAGCATCTCCATTACTATATCTTCTTCTTCTTCTTCCATAGCCCTATCGAGGTTCAAGCTCGTAAACTGTCCCTTTGCTAAAACAGCCTCTCTTCTTCGACGCCCGTATGAAGTTGCACTAGCTCTTCCCCCGTTTGAGGAGCAATAAACAGGCTGACATCCGCCACGGCATGATTTAACAGTAGCTTCAAAAACTAAAAAGTTCGACTCGGGAATTTTGAACGCATTGAATCTTGCTTCTAAACCATCGCCGGAACGGGCACGGTCTAATGACGGAAATATAACATCATCAACTGGACATCTGAAAAATCAAAACCTAAGGAAGGGAATTCACAAACAGGGGGTCACAGATAAATTTGAAGGCCGCCAGAAAATTTCACCAATTTTTGCAACTTAGATTTTTCTTTTCTTTTAAAGCGTCACTTGGCCGATGTCTAGAGAGGGAGGCTGCACTGGCGGGTACATCTTTGCTTCACCTGTGGCCACAAGCTCTTCAGAGGTCGTCGTCAGGCACCATTGTCGCCTTACGCGCCAACCGGTGTGGAAGGCACTACGCAAGTACAAAGTAAGTAAGCTTCTTTTAATGCTAATATTAATACTGATTGTTATCACCACAATAATCAATATGACAGGAAAGAAGTAAAGGATATCTAATATATAATAACTGAATATTTAATATATAGTGATGTTAATTGCTGAAATATAAAAAAATATTAATAAAATATGTTGTTTTCAGTAAAGCACAAATGATACAATATGATTCAAAACTAAAAGGTTAGGGGAGGGGACATAGGCAGTAGCCAAATTCATTTTTTAGTAAGTTTTGTTCGTTTTATGTTTGACTTGAGTATTCGATTTATTTTTACTATTTTTGGATTTCTCTATTCATCGATAAGAGTATCTGTTATCTTTATGTTTAATATCATTATTTGTTTTAATTTTTGTTCGTTTGGGGGTTTCATTTGATAGTAATTTCTATTTGATTTAAAGTCAAATTATTAAAGGACTTAATTTCTGCCCGTCTTAAGTTTAATATGGTTCTTTAACTTCCTTCGAAAAGCTTCTTTTTCGGAATTCTTATAATTAGTTTCTGTTCATTTTTGATTGCCTTAGCAGTTCCTGCAACATTGCAGTAACGTTTCAGGACAACTGGGATTCAAATAGCATCTTAAGTTCAACATTTTCTGAATATTTTAACTTAAAATCGTTCCCTAACTGTTCTTGAATTATTGAAAATATGCCGTTTTGGCAACCTGGATACACATAGTATCTTTTGATTTATTTAATATTCCACATATCATCCCCTCAAAGATTCACTTTAATATCCATAGCCATTCCTGAGATAAATTTAGATACGCCCAGGTGCACTCTTTAAAAGACTTTGATCCACCTGATGTATTTTGATTTAGTCCAACATTTCTTGATAATTTCAACTTGATAACCTTAGCCAATCTTAAGATGTCCCAGATAAGCTCTTTTGACAACCTGGATTCCCTATGCCTTTTGATAAGGAGGATGCACTTAAGCTCTTTTGATTCAGTTCAACGGTTCTAGTTGTAGCAGTACTATTTGCAGTCACAGTCGGAATCGCAGTAGTAGTCGCAGCATGCGTTAACGCAAGTAGTTGCAGTAGCAGTCAAAAGTAGTCAAATTCGTGAAAAATAAAATCTCTGGCATTACCAGGTGGTTCTCAATTCAGTAACAGCCTATTACTTGAGTAGCTATGATACTCATCCTTGTTTATTGCCAAAATCTTCAATCGGTTCCCTATTCTGTTTAGCGGTTCACCAAATTCGTTATTTTTCTCATTTAGTTGTAAAAACAGAATTAGAACTTTTTTTTAAAAAGAGTAATAATTCTTCTAAGGAAAGAATGTACCCCAAATTCAACAGAACTTAATGCAATTCGTTGTAATTTTAATAGCTTATTGAATAAGCGTAGTTATTGTGCTCTGTTGAACGCGGCTTGAACATCAAAATGAATTTTTAACAAGAAAAAAACAAACTTGCAAGCCCATAGAACCTTTGAAACCAACCAAAAGTATTGTTAGCTACTGTTACAGAATAAATTTAGGGTAATAAGTTTTACCCTTAGAACCATCACTTTTATAAAAAAAAAAAATACTAACCCAAATCGATCTATTAGTTGAACCGAACGTCCCGAATATGGGTCTTTTGCTATGACGTTAGTAGCAAAGATATCCGTTAGTAAATTGTAGCCCTGTTGAGTCTCTAAGCGGAAAGTAAGTGGATCCCCAACGGCAATTGTGGTCGTGGGTCTTCCCTGGTAGAGTACTGCCAGCCGGACACGGGAATCTAAAATATTCTGCGCTGGAAGATATTCAATTGGTACAGGACTTCCTGAGCTGGAAAAGAATTTTTAGATTCAATTTTGTTAGGTTTACATAATTAAAAATAATTTTTTTTTATTGTATTGGAAGATATTGAATAACACGAAAACTCATTTAAAAAGAAGAATTGAAATTAAATTGAAATTAAAAATATTGAGATTGCTTATACAATTTTGAAAAGTTGCAAAAAAAAAAAAAAAAAAAAAAAAAAAAAAGCGTTGGAAGGAATTCAATGGGCAGTGGACTTCCTTCACTAAAAAAAAAACATAAATTTTTCTAGATTTTGTTAATTTGCAAAATCATGGTTGCAGCGGTAGCCCCAACCTACTAAGGAACCGTGGATGTATGGTGCATACTCTCTTATAGAAAATGAATTTGCTGGCTATTGACTCTGGTTGTACAATGGTGAAAAACTCACCTCAGGTTCCTATTGTATAATATCCCGTGACTGTTCTCATAATAGTGATTGGCTGGGAGTTACGGACTCTTACCGATTTTATATTGTAAAACCATTTTTATAATATTGTTGTATTATGATAAAATTACAATTATATTAATTTATGATATTATTATATAATATTTTGTGAGGAAAGGAGAAAAATTATTTTGCCCCTCTCCCTTAACACAAAATACGAATTTTGTTACTATCTTCCATAGTAACCAAAAGAGAAAAACTGGCAAGAGAGAAAAAATTTACCATTTCTAGCTCATTCAGGAATGGTAACTATTATCTAAATTAGCCATAATAGTAAAATGTTATTTTAAAAACAAATTTAAGAGAATTTCGAAAAACAGCCTTATCAAACAGTTCGTGGTAAAAAACTATAAGGAGTGACTCGGCCCAATAGGAACCAAAACTCTAAAAAACAGAATTTGACACAAATACATGTATCAAGAGAATCGGCTTTTATGCTGATTCTAAATACATAACAATCATTAAGTTTAATTCATCCTAAGTTTGACTTTTTGTCACAATTCTTTAAGAACGACTCCTGAAATACAAGGGCCGATTAATTAAAGCAGTAAGAACCTTTTTTAAAAGTGGTAAAAATTTAACGTGAAGAGCGGGATATTGAGGAGGGGCCAAACCTTTTCATATACTGAATAATTTTTGTTCGTTTCAAATTTTAATGCAGCTCCTTACTTTCAGTTGAAAAAAATTGTTTTATAACTTACAAGGATGCATACCCATTCATAGAGTTTCACATAAAATAACTTTGTTCCCGTTTTGGCTTCCTGTATGTGCATATTAACAAAAAGAAAAGATTTAAGAAAAAAGAACTAAAAAGAATACGGATTAATTATTTTAGATTTTGTAAAGTTTTGTTGTTTCTTTAACCTTGGACTAAAAACGGGGTTCTTATTAACAAATTTCTTGCTCCTGATATTACTGTAAAACTGGAAGTACTACACAGAAAACTTTCAAATACCGCTTATATCCGTTTTTCTCCGCACCATCACCTTATCAGGTTTTTTCAGTCGTAAGTTATTTTTCCTTAATTTGTCTGTTTGTTTTTATCTCTTTGGTTACTCCACATCTTTTAGTATTGTAAAGAGTGAGTAAAAATCAAATAATGATAGCAATAATGACAGCTTGCGTTCATATTTCTCTATGTTACTGCTTATTAGATTCTGTAAGCTGTAAGTTTTTTTTTCTCTTCTTCTTTTCCCCCTCCTTTAATATAATTTCTCTTTTGTTTTAGTTTCTTTTATATTTTATGTGGTACTCCGTAACTGGTTTCCTTTGGTTTCTATATTGATTTGCGCTGTATTTTTATGTGTTTTTCTTTGTGTTACTCCACGTATTATACCTTTGTATAGTGTGGGTCAAAAATAAATAATAATAATAATAATAATATACAAATGAAGGATCATGTTACTGATAGGAAGGGAATTCATCGTTTCTTGATACAAGTTTTTCAGTAGCCAATTATAAGAAAGTAGTTATCAAGATTTTAAAACGGTCCATTCACTAGATTTGTCTGAGAGAGTTGATTAACTGGGTTCATCTTTCTTATTGAATTTTCTCAGACAAATCTAGTGAATGAACCGAAAGTTATTATTTTGTTCTGTATAGATATGTAAGTTATAATTCTAATACTTTAGTATTTCTGCTGACGACAATTGCTGTATATGATATGATTTATTAACACTAAAAGCCCTACTGGGCCATGATTAACACACATTACACTTCAAAAATAATAAACTAAACAAAAATAAACATAAATCTAAAGAAAATGATATCTATATTCCATGCCCAACCCAATAAACCTTCCCAAATTCCTTATCCCCAGAACATTTCTATCTCTTAATATATTACCCACCCATTCCTCCCTTTTAAGCCACAGTGGAAAAATTTCATCTATTAAACCTCTTAACTCTTACATAAACATAGAAAATGAATTAAATCATCATTTTCGTCCCTAAAAATCGAACTAAAATAGGGACCAGCCTTCGACCTAATCTTCCCCAAATATTTTCTCCTGTCTCCAAATACTACAAAATTTCCCCTTACCGATATTACCCACTTTAACTTATGCGGTCAAAATATCCAGACTTTTGTATCTCATTGTCTAATAAATGGACTTATCCCCATTTGAACTTTTATTTGTTCGTCGCAGAAATGCAGTGTGGTCTAGGAAAAAAAAAAAACTAATTTAAGGTAATGTAGTAAAATAAGGGGAAAAGTAAAAAAAAAAAAAAAAACAGACTAAAGTGACCTTTTGTTTTGCTGAGACAATGATAAGACTGTATCTCTCACTGATAATAGCAGACGATAATAATAATAACATTATTAATAATATTATTGATAATAATAATAAGAATTTTTTTTTAATGGGGAATTTTTGAATCTATAAAAACTCGAAGTAATTTGCATAGAAAAAGCATTTCTTAGCAATTTTGACTAGTAAGACAAACTAGATATTTCCTATATTGCTAATAGTCTTTCTCGGCAAAAAAAAGTGGATCTAATAAAAATGCAGGTTTAAAAGCAGGTGTAAGCGGGATAATGAAAAAGGAAGAAAAACAAAGTAAGTTTAAAAGACAAAATCTCAAAACCCCTTCTCTTCTCTAGAAGTAAAACTGACTAATCCGCGAGCCAAACTATAGTTACACTTGTGGATAAAATACAAATTACGCACGATTTTAGCGTCAATTATATATAAATAATTATCGACTTATTTATGTTGATTCAGCTAAAAATTAGATTAAAATTTGTAATTAATTAAGTATAGCATCGATTATAGAATTCTTTGTTAATTTGTTCCATTGAGCAATATTCAGCTTTAAAGCATAATTCATTATTATTGACCAATCAAAGCAGATTAAGGCATAATTTTTTTTTAACAGAAAAATATAGGAAGTTTGGAACAGTCATTTCGTAGCCATATAATGAATCTATTATAGGACGAAAAGAAATAGTATTAGTAAGCAATATTTGGGAACAAATCAGTGATTATATCAGTGTTTGATCGCTGTTTATACTGATTTTATATACAGGATATACTGTTAGGGTTCTCAAACCAAGTTCTCGCCTCTCCAATGTTCCGCTTCTGTAGCACAAGCAGGGTTGCCAGTTCAACAAAACTACTATAACTAGCCAGTATAGCACAACCGTACTACCACCACACAAATGTAATTACACCCGTCAAAAAAATTGGCCACGTGGTTCGCGTCGCACCACCTGCCGCCTGTTTTCACCGGAGTTTCTCTTTTGGTTATCATATAAGCCAGAATAATTTTTATTTGTTATTTCTGTATAGCTAGTCGAACACTGACTTCCGATATGGCAAAAAAGGGCCACTGATATGGGAAGCAACTACAATCAAAATTATCTCTGGATGTTCACTATGAACGGTCCGTAATTTCCCAGTAGGGTAATAAGGCGTCCAGACTATCCGTTTTCTGGGAAAATAGGACAGAAAACTGGAAGCAAGAAAAGTAGTCAAGATATGTAGTTTTTTGAAACAAATCTGTACAAGTTTATCAGTTATCCGTATCAAGCCTGTTTTTTCTGAGTCAAAATCTGAAAAAAAAAAATCAAGCATCAGTTAGACAATTAACCTTTGTTCCCTTTAAGAGCTACTACATTTGAAAACTACTTTTATTTATCACTTATTGTCTCCTTTTTGGCACTTTTTCAGGAAAAGCAGTCCACACTACTATTTTCTGTCCCATTTTGCCTAAATGGGACTAAACGGGAGCAACGCGCTAAAGGCGTCACCCTAAAAGTTCAGTAAGAGAATTTTATTTACAGACCTTTACAGTAATAAAATATTATTTAAGCTCACGCTTCCACTTCCTCGCACTCCTGACTAGCTCTGTTGGAATATCCCAAGTCTCTGGATTCGGTAATTCCCTCCTGACGTGCATAATATCGGATATTGTTTCTGGCAGTAGTCTGTTCCGGAGGAGGTCCGAACTAGCTTTAACAGCTAAAACTGACGTTCGGCCAAAGCGCTGCTATGAGGCAACGACATAATACCCTTTATGAATATAGGTAGGTGAGCAAAAGCACAGTCCCCAGCACCATCCTTGAGGACGGACAGTGAATTCCAAAACTGACACTTTCCCTTCCCCTAGCTCTTTCTTCAAGAATGGTAGTCGCCTCCACTCTCTGTTTAGGGCTTCAACTTCCAGTGAACCATTGAAACAGTCCTTGAATATGCGGAAAAGAGGGATTATAGAAGGAACTGATCCGGATAAAGCAGTTTCTGGAGATAACCAGTCTAGCATTCGAAGCAAGGTCTTCACTGTTTACTCTTCGCTTTATTTCAGAGCACAGCTTGATATAAAACGCAAGGCAATTTTTCTTTGTCGCAGCTAGCTGTCGGTCTTGAAGTTTCCATCTTTCAATCTGATGAATTGCAAAGAGCTCAAATTCGGCTCCAAAATGCATATCCGTCTCCATAGCTGTGAAGTTTCTTGGGTTTGAAAAATCTATTTCGAAGACTGAACGAATGGCCAAAAGCTCGTCTTTTATATAATTCCTTGCCAGTTCGGAGAGAGTATTACCCACGCTTTTCAAAAGTTTGTGAACTTTCACTTCTGTGCTCTTGAACTCAAGATTTTACAATAGGAAGAGCGTAATTCAGAAAAAGATAATAAAGCTTGACTTCGAGGATCGATCAAAGCTGTATAAAGCTTCACTGCCGTTTGATCCCGACCTTCATTCGCAGGTAAGGCGAAAAACAACGTCAGAGCAGTCCACTGTTCCACCAGCCTCTGAGAGACGGCCTCAAACGCTAACCAGCGAGTTGCAGATGTGTACAGGAGTGCATGCTCGGCTACTTCACAGAACTTTTGGAATTCCTTATACTCACGGAGTCGTTTGGCACTATTCGATACGTACGTGTATATATCATTGCTGAATCTGACGATCTCTGTAGTTAACTGCTCACAAGCACTAGCAGAGCATAGTGCGAAACTGTGACAAATGCATCCGAAAATAGCCAGCCAGGGAATATCTTTCTTTATGAGGGCTGCAAGGCCGTTGTTCTTCCTAAGCATCACATTTGCATTATCAGATGCAAATCCTATGTAGTTTTTCATTGTCATCTTCTTCTCACTTAAAGTCTTATAGATCAAGTTTTTAAGGCCCATTGCTGTTGTATCCCCAACTTCTGGAATGGCCAAAAAGTCTTCCTTGATTCCGCATGTAGTGTTGTCATAGCAGCGAACGATGATGACTAAGTATTTTGTCCAAAACTTATCAGTGCTTTCATCAACCATCAGCGAAAAGAGCAATTTTTCCAATCTTGAGCTCAGCTGGCTGATGGCGTAAGGGGCAATTACGTTTTTGATTAGTCCAGTGGTTTTAGTTCTTCCATATGCAAGAAGCTTTACTACTGATGAATCAGGGATAAATTTTTTCAGCAATTCGGGCAAGCTTTCCATAATACTCATCTCCTTGGATTTTGATGCTACCCAGGCTGACATTGCCAACTCTAAAGCTGTCACCTGTTGGCTAATTAGTTCTCTTTCCTTTGCTGCTCCCGATAAAGTAAACTCATTGGTTTGGTCATCAGCAATACGCACTTGGTTCTTCATACTAACAACTTTGGATATGTGACTTTCCCTCAGTGTATGTCTACGTAAATGGGATAGGCCACCAGTAATGATCTTTTCGCAAAACCTACACCAAGATTTTGTCCTATCCCTTGGATATCTTTGCAGCCAGACCTGCAAGTCTTTATCTTCTATCCATTTTGCACTGAATTTCTGTATTTTCACTGGCTTTGGTGGTTTATTTCTGCTGATTTGTCGTTTTCTCACATTTAATAGTTCATTCTCTTCACCTTCAATGTCATTTGCAGTTTCTTCACAGTCACTGGCAGTAGTTTCAGATTTATTGGCTTCGTCTCCAGAGTTATTAGCTAGATAGAGAATCTATATAAGAGCAGCGATTCTAACCGGTTTTCCATATATCAAACCAGTGGCGTAACTAAGAGTGCTTTTGACTGTTAGATGAAATGGTAGCACCCCTTTAGCAACAGATTTGACTACAATTTGGCTCAATTTGGCTACAATTTGGCATCAGAAATGAACAATACCCAATATCAATCATTTACACATCATATAACTTATAAAGTAAAACGCTTTGGAATCGACGAAAATTGCGAGGAAGAAAAAGAAATCTCACAATCACAATTCTAATTCAGAATAATTTACTATAATCGCGGATATTATTCTCTATCCGTTTACAAATGAAAACTTAGAGAAAAAAAAAATGTGAATAAAGTGAAAAAATTTTTCATGGATAAAGCGAACTATTTCGAACCAAGTTTTGACTTTGATATTTTTTTTCGGGTGTTCGGTATTTTTTCGTTGACATTTTGGTGATTTGATTTAATATTTGAAAAGTCCATTTACGCAGTCTTCAATGAAAATTTAGTAGTCAAACCGAACTTCTGTGCTTTATTTTGAACATCAGATTCTTTCAGGGAATTTTAGATCATCTAAATTGTTTAAATGAAAGTGAAATCTCAAGTTCTTGGGTATGATTTTTCTTATTTTTTACACTAAAAATATTTTCATCAAATACCTAGATTTCAAAAATAAATTTTGTTTAGAAGGGGCATAAAATACCAATGGGTGGGTATGAGATTTATATTTGTTTATTTTTTATGATATTTTTTTATTTATTACCTAGTCTTGTCTATCCCTGACTATATCTTCTATTATAAAGGAGATCTTGTCACTCTTCTTGTCAGTGTCCAATATTCGTTGAGATTTATGAAAACAACCGTCAAATCACGCAGAATAAGTTGCAAAAGCTGCAGAATAATTAATTCAATACACCGCGAAACATGTATGAATCAACGTTCCACTTTTCGTGCAACCCCCTAGTATCCGTTTTATTTATAATTATGTTATTATCTCTTACGAAAAGAAACAACAAATTTTTTCCGTTACCTATACAGTCAGTTCTGTGTGTATTATCATCTTTTTCTTCTATGAATCACCAGCTAGAATGATACTCTGCAGAATATTTATTATAAGAAATAAACGAGTCGAATTTTCAGCAACAGAAAAGACCTACCTTGACCCAATATATCCAGAGGTCACGACAGCTTCACCAGGCCCAGCAAGCATACAAGTTAAATTATATCTTTTGTCCTTAGATGTCTGCACAAGTTCACTAAACTGCACAACGACTATGTTGGTTAATATGTCTGAGTACTAAAAGAGAAAAAAAAAAAAAAGTCAGAAATAATTGCTTCTCATCAAACATTAAGTATTTTTCAGAAAAGAAGGAAACAAGTTTCTACAAAAAATACATGAAAAAATAGGAAATGAGTAGAAAAAAAAGTAAAGAATACGGAATTGGACTTTACAATCCCTACCAGCGGTGCTAATCTCCATTTCATGGCCCTTCAGCCGGGAAGTTCAATGAGGGGTTGGGGGTCAGCAGTCTCGTGCTTTGCAAACCTCTCCTATTTACCTTCCCCAAATTTTTCCAGATACCGATTTAGAGCTGGGTCGACTTAAGTTGTAAGTGCGTCTGTTTAACAGCAATGTAATCTCCATATTGACTAGGGGTTCAAACCCCATAACCCCCCCCCCCCCACCTGGATACACCCTTGATATATATATATATATATATATATATATATATATATATATATATATATATATATATATATATATATATATATATATATATATATATATATATATATATATATATATATATATATATATAAAAATCAATCGTATCCTTTTGGCAAAGTGGGTATTTTATTGTTGGTTCAATCCAAAGAAAGTGAAAACAAGAAATAAATAAAATAACCGTAACTAACACATTTATTTATGGTTTTGTAAATTGCTTCATGATTTTGATGGGTTACACTAGATGGTGTTGGTTGTTCATTTCTTGGAGAGAGACATGATTTACCTCTCTTATTAGTTTACTACACTCTTTCGCCAAAACCTTATCAGAAAAGCAATCGGAGCTTAAAAGACGTAATTGTCCCAAACAAATTTTACATAATTATAACAAATTAGGATTATATTTTTAAAATCATAATTAGGTACTTGTATGATATACCCCATGCAGCTAAAGAAGTGAAGTTAGGTTAATCCTAATAAAATATACCTAAGTATGATAAAAATATAATGCTTTAGAAACCAATTTGTACTATATATTTGCACATTAGGGCGGGGGGGGGGTAAAGTACAGCTGGTCTACATGCAAAATGACTTCACACTGTCCAAATACTTTAATCCCCACCCCCCCCGCTAATTTGCAAATATATAGCCCAAATTATATATTTCCCATCTATTCTGTCACTTCTCTTTGTCTTTTCTCACGCTAAGGTGAAAGAAACTAGTGAAAGAAACCGGTTTACAGTGCTGTTAATGCATGAACAACTTGTGGCTGAAGGGGATATATCGTACAAGTGCCCATAATTATTACACTATTGTGTTAGAAAGCACTAAAGCAATGGATCGAATTCTTATTTACGAAATTCAGGCGGTTAACACGACCTGAGCGTAGTAAGAAGCATTGGCCACCTTTTCTACAGAGAATCAATGCCATTACATGATTTTGATATTAAAAAAAAAAAAAAAAAATGCCGAATGTGGCAATAGACTTTGGAGATGTGGCCGACCGATGCAGTTCATTAGAGCCATTTTCGAAAAGGTTCGTGAAAATAGGAAAAAAAATTGTTTGAACCTGAATAGGACGTGGAATAAATCTTTATTATAAAATCTGCATCTCCCGGTAAAAACTCCAGCAAAAATATTGCAGTAAAAATAGAAAAACTTTGTTTGAACCCGAATGGGAAGTGGAATAAATTTTCACTATAAATTTATAGCTCCCAGTAAAACTATAGCAAAAATCTCTCAGTACAAAATACGAAAAAAAGTGCTTGAAGCCGAACAGGACGTGGATAAAATTTTCATTGTAAATTTAAGATTCCCGGTAAAAACTCCAGTAAAAATCTCTGGTAAGAATAGGAAAAATTGCTTGAGCCCAAATAGGACGTGGAATAAATCTTCATAAAATTTACAGCTCCCGGTAAAAACTCCAGTAAAAATCTATCGGTAAAAATACGAAAAAAGTGCTTGAACCTAAAAAGGACGTGGAATAAATTTTCATTGTAAATTTACAATTCCCGGTAAAAACTCCAGTAAAAATCTCTCGGTAAGAATAGGAAAAATTTCTTGAGCCCAAATAGGACGTGGAATAAATCTTCATAAAATTTACAGCTCCCGGTAAAAACTCCAAGAAAAATCTATCGGTAAAAGTACGAAAAAAGTGCTTGAACCCGAATAGGATGTATACTAAATCTTCAATGTAAAATCTACGTCCCCCGGTAAAAACTCCAGTAAAAATATCACAGCAAAAATAGGAAAAAATTGCTTGAACCTGAATAGGATGTGGATTAAATCTTCATTATAAAATTTACAACTCTTTGTGCAAGTTTACCACAGACATCTCACCCCTTTTTTGATTTTCCTGCAATTCACTCGTTTTGGTAATTCATCGCCCCTCCCCCTCCCTTCGTAAATTTTTGGTCCCGTACCTTAACAATATAGCTAGTAAAGTGCTGTCTTTGTAATGGTTTTGTAGTTGAAACAATTATTCGTAACCTACCCCCACACGAGGAATAGCAGATCAAGTGAGAATTCCCCATTAAGGTCTGAAATCCCAACTTAGAATTTTACCTCACGTTTACCTTTTCAACAGAAAAACTTCACCCAAATTCACCAAAATACGTTAAAAACGTTAAAGACGCACTTATTGTACCATTGTCCGTTTTCCGAAAAACAGTACAAATACTCAAACTCGGTGTTATTAAAGCTATTATGCCAGCTGTTATTTTGCCATAGAATGGCAAGAATATTTTACCTCTTACCATGTATTTTGTATTTCCCCCAAATTTTTCTCCCAATATTAATATACAATCAGCCCATTGCCTGGAACCATTCATACATAAACTTGTAGAGTAGCTGTAATCTTTAATATAAAATTGAGACTAGTGCTGTCGCTCATTTCACTGTGCTGTTTCGATCAGCAAGATTACAGGGAGTCAACACGTTGTCTTCGTACTAACTGTCATTCTATTCACACTTTGAGGTGGCTAGTTGATGATTTCAGATGAGTTTTCTGTATCTTCCACGTCCATCACGTCATTACATGTGCACTCACCTTGCACACTAGGCCATATCGAGGAGGGTGGGGGCGGGTACCAATTCGAACACCCCTCCCTCCGAAATGTTTGTCCAACTCCAAAAAACATAACAAAAATCATGGATGCACTCTTGCTTGGATGTCAAATAATAGCCCTGTCTTGTTTTGTAGGGCCTGAACTATCCGATAAACATACTTAAATTCTTATACAAAATCACTGCATTTGAAAATATTTATGTATATTTTATAGTCCAATTTTCAACGTCAAATTGTTTCTCTTCTTACAGTAAATCCTTTGAAAAAACCGGTAAAATTGAATCAATTGACAGAACTGGCTTAGGCTGAGGGGTTAAGTTCAAAGGCTAAGTCTTACAAAAAATATACCCTAACATCATTTGAACTGCCAAAGCAGTAGCGACATCTATTGGAAACCGAGCATCAACTCCTTCATCCATGAAATTAATTGGCTAGAGTTAGTTGCATAGACACTATTAGTGCAATCCAGCATTCCAAGAACATTTATCCAACAAGCCCGATTATGTATCTATAGCTTTCCAAGAGACGTTAATGACGTAATGACGCCAAAGATTAGGAGAATTACTGTTTGAAACGCTCTGGATTAATTGTCAGATAAGTGACGTCATTTTAAAAGAAAAAATTCAATATTTTCAAAAATGGAAAAAATATAAGATATTTTTATAGAATATATACAAAATATGACACGCAGTTAGGGGTTTGTAAAAAACACGCAGAAAGGGGTTTGTAAACAAGCAATGTTTACAGTGGAGTACACACGATTAACGTTTGCTATTCGCCTAGTGTTAACCCAATAAGTCAGACACCAGATAATTGCTTCGTAATTCTTCGTTCGTACCAAGACAATTTGCAACTAGAAAGAATACCACTAGAACTTTGATAAAGAAATTTTCAATTTGGCAACAGAAAAAGATCGTATTTCCTTTGTGCAGCATTTTGTTCGTATTTCCTTTCGTATCGTATCGAGCGTACCAAATTCGTATCGTACTTCGTCTTTGATGTAATTTATACACCATTTTAACCAATGATTTAAAGCTTAAAATGTCTTTATTTCTAAGCGTGTTAACTCTGAAGTAGCAATTACTAATTTGGATTTTCTTTTTTTTTGTCTAATTTGAATATTCATTTGAGAAATATAAAGCATATCTTTTGCGCATGAACGCTCTTGAATATCTCTGAAAAAATATACGTTCGTAAAGGTTTAAATATTTTGAAAGTGGCCATACCTTCTGTGTCCCACAATCAGGGTAGCCTCTTGGCCCCGATATTCTGAGAGAACTCGTAGTTCCTCCATTGCCTCTGAAGAAGCATCGATCATAGTAGCCATGGGTGTATATGCGTCCAGAAAATCCCTCCTGTGTCCGCAGGGTGAATTCCATACCATCTTCACTACAAGTTTGTGAAACTGAAAAAAAAAACAGACATTTAAAACACACCCGGCAACAAAACCTGTCGTATAACACCAATATATACATATACTACTACTACTACTACTAACAACTCACCGCAGCATCAAGCCGCCTGAGGCCAGCACAGCTACGCACGCTCCTCCTCCATCCCAATCTATTCAAAGCCTCCTTTTTTACACCCACCCACGAAGTTCCCATTTCTTTTAAATCTTTCTTTATGACGTCCTCCCACCCCAGGCGAGGACGACCTGCTTTCCACTTAGCCCTAAACTGTTGGCCGAAAGAACAATCTTCGCCAATCTGTCATCCTTCATCCGCACAACGTGCACTAGCCACCTCAACCTTTCTTTCATTATAGACCTAGAGAGCAGTATTTAACCACATTTTTCGTATAGCCTATTGTTTGAAATACGGCCAGTCAGCCGGGAACGCAGAACAATCCTTAAGAAATTTCTCTCGAAAACATCTAGCAAATCTTCATCTGCTTTTCGGAGCACACATGCTTCAGAGCCATATTTGACCACTGTCATCACTGTAGCTTCTAATATCCTAATCTTGGTTTGCAGACTTATATTCGTATTCTTCCAAACTTTTTTTAACTGTGAAAAAACACCCTGGCCTTGGCTAATCTACTTTTAACATCTTCACAGCTCCAACCATCTTTACTAATAATACTACCAAGGTAAGTGGAGGTGCCCACCTGATCAATCTTTTCATTATCCAACGTCACCTTTTCATCTTCACTTATTCCTAGCCTTAGTGAATTCGTCTCCTTAACATTAATTTTCAAACCTATTCTTGCACCCTGAACTTGCAAAACCTCTAAAAATTCATTCATTTTGCTCACACTTTCATCAAGGATGTTTAAATCATCAGCATAATCTAAGTCAAGGAGACTTTTTCCTCCCCATTTGACTCCGTGGTCTCCCATTGCCTTTCCTGTGCTCCTTAAGACGAAATCCATCAAAATGATTCTTTATTTAAAGGGGGATCGAACACAACCTTACTTAACTTCTGATATAATAGAAAACCAGCTGCTATCCTCACTTCCTCCCTCAACCGCAGCAGGGTTATTCTCTTAGATAGCACTAATCACTTTAATGTATTTGTCTGGTATACCCTACAAGGATAAAACCTCTACCAAAGCTCTTCTATCAACAGAATCAAACGCTTGCTCATAATCTATAAAACTGAGGACCAAAGGTCTTTGAAAACTCAGGCACTTCTCAATTATTAGCCTAAGAGTGAAAATTCCGTTGACAAATCCTCTACCTTTTCTACAACCGCACTGTTCTTCTCTTAAAACTTTGTCTACGGCATCTCTCAGTCAAAAAAGTATCATATTACTAAGTAATTTACTACCTGCAGAGACCAGACTAATGCCTCGATAATTACCACACTCACTTTTATCACCTTTCTTATAAAGTGGCCTATTTAAGATTTTCATAAAATCGTTATGTACTTCCAATTTTTCAAAAACCATATTCATAATCTTAAGTAGCTTATATTTAACCTCAGAGACATCATTTTTAAGAAACTCATTTACCACCCTATCAGCACCTGGAGCCTTATTACTTTTTAATCCTTTCAGTACTGTCACTTATTTCACATCACAAAATAAAAATTACTTCACATCCAAGGTATCACAGACTTTTTCATTTTACTCAATATCTTTCCCTGCAACTCTCTCGGGTAAGCAAATTCTCAAAATGTTCGGCCCATTTCTCTTAAGTTCTTTCCTTATCGTTAATTGTGGCCCCATTTCTGTTTTAACTGGGCCAAGTCCGGATTGAACACTCCCTCTCAATTTGTTAACATGCCAGTACAATATTTTACTACAATGCCGTCTAGCTGCATCTTCCAGATCCTCGGCAATTTTATCCATGACCTCCACTTCACACCTCCTTAGTTCATATTTTAATGCTTTCTCCACTTTCTTTACATTCCTTTTGTTTTCGTATGATCTATCACTCAGATAATTCCTGTACAAGTCCTTTTTCCTTTCTATTGAACATAAAGCTTTTTCACTAATATTCTTAGCTGCAGTTTTAGTTTTCAAACAGTTCGTGGTAACGAACTGTAAGTAAGGAGCGACCCGGCTCAATGGTAACCGAAACTCTAAAAAACGGGATTTTGATACCAATAGATACATCAAAAGAATCAGATTTTAATTCTGATTTGAAATATATAATTTTCATTAAGTTTAGTCCTACACATCAAAAGTTACGTGCCTGAGGAAATTTGGCTGATTTTCGAAAAAAGGAGAAAAGACCCCCTAAAAATTATAGAACCTTAACGCAAATCACACCATCATATTCATCGTATCAGAGAATCATACCGTGGAGGTTTCAAGCACCTATCTACAAAAATGTGGAACTTCGCATTTTTTGTCAGAAGAAAGATCACGGATGCATGTTTGTTTGTTTTTTTTTTTTTTTTTTCTTTTTTTTCCCCAGGGGTGATCGTATTGATCCAGTGGTCATAGAATATCATGAGACGGCTCATTCGAACAGAAATTAAAAGCTTTAATGTTCTCGTTAAGTGACCAAAAAATGGAGGGCAACTCTGCCCCCTCGTTTGCTCATTTTTTTTCTCAAAGTGACATGATCAAAATATTGAGATAGTCCTTGTGTACAGCATGGTAAAAAATATGATAAATATGTCTTTTAGGATGACTTGATCCCCCAAAGTCCCCAGGGGGAGTGCTGAAAGTTATGAACTTTACTCAAAGTTAACATATAGTATTTGTTATTGGGAAGTATACAGACTTTTTCAGAGGAGAGTTTTTCGGGTCGTTGGGGGACGGAGAGGGTCGGGGGCTATATGGAAGGATCTTTCCATGAAGGAAGTGTTCATGGGGGAAGGGACATTGCTATGACGGGGGCGCCGGATTTCCCATCATTATTAAAGAAAAATATAATTAATTAAATAAAAAAAGACAAGTTTTTCAACTGATCAACTGATTGTGATTAAGAGGTCGTTTTTAAATAACTGGAAAAAAAAAATTCTAACTATAGTTTGAAGAGCAGGGTATTGACTAGGGGGCGAACCCCCTAATATACGTGTTAAAAATTTATGAATATAGAAGGTCATTACGTAAGTTAATTCTAAGTTACGTATATTTATTACTAATAAAAACGTTCGTAAATAAAATTAAACAAGTTTCGATAAAGCCAATTAACCAAATATAATATGAAAATTTTTTTTTAATTATTAATGTACGTTTATAAAATAAAAAAACATTAATTAATAAAAAAACGTTCAAAAATTAAATAAAAAAAACAAGTTTTTTTAAATTAACGTATGGAACGACTTTAAAACTTAAAACGAACAGAAATTATTCCGTATATGAAAGGGGCTGTCCCCTCCTCAACGCCTGGCTCTTTACGCTAAATTTTGACTTTCTCACAACTCTATTTTTTTTAAAAATAAAAAAACTTTAGCGTAAAGAGCGAGGCGTTGAGGAGGGGACAGTCCCCTTCATATACGGAATAATTTCTGTTCGTTTTAAGTTTTAACGTCGTTCCTTACTTTCAGTTAAAAAAACTTGTTTTTTTTATCTTCCCTAAGACTAGACCCCGGCCCCGCGCCGGCGGAGCGACGAGAGGCCGGGGCGACCGCCGCCGAAGCGTCGTAACGCCGCGGGCGCGCCGCAGGCACGCCACCCCCGGCAGAGGCGGCGGCGTTCGGTCGACTTTAAATTATTTTTACGGCAATTCTTTATTGCGTCAACCGCAAAGTCGGAGCTTTTCCTTCTCGTGTGGTTTAGTATTTCGATTTTCCTGATTAGAAATCAAGCAGAGCTTGCACTATCCCCGAATTTTCATGTATTTCCCCAAAAATCTATGCATCACCCCCAAAAAAAATTTGGGTCCACGAATCCCGAATATCACGCACTCACTGTGCCACAACTAGGGATTTATCACCAGTGACTTTCCCTGCCACATATTACTTTGTATACCGTAATTCTTCACTGCTCTCTTGTTCATTAGTTTTCCGCTCTTTTGTTACTTTGCATAAAAGCCAGACAGATGCAATATGTTATTGCAAATATTGCAATATACACAGTTCTTCATATGTTGACAAAAAAAAAGTATCGTCTTTATGAAATGATTTTAAATCATTTCGAATGCAGTTTCCCAATCGCTATTTCTTACATCACTCGTAGTCAAGAATTTTATTTTCAAGTTGAATAGAATTATAGAACGCATTCACTACTATACAGCTTCAGCCTTTTGTTGGATTTTGAAATTGACAGCCTACAGATTGTTTCTAAAGCTGAATTGTAAGTTTGCAGATTATGTTTTTGCTGTTTTTAGGTATGATTTTCTTAATTTTTAATACTCAATTATTGAATACCTGATAGAAAATACAATCTTCTTTCTGGAACATTTTTACTCCCCCCCCCCAAAAAAAAACAAAATAAAAACAGCCTTCGGTTGAGACAAAATTTAGCTGTAGACTAAGCTATGCACAAGGTTGGGGAATTAAAGATTGAACCGGAAGTTACCCCAAAAATATGATTCATAAATAAATTGTAAATTATTGCCTATAGGGGGGGGGGATAGGGGGCTATCATTTTTAAATGATAATACATCTTTTTTTATTGAAAGCAGGGATGCCAAAAAGATAATTATTTTTTTCATTTAAAGTGGAGACAGAAGAAAATGATATCAAATTCCCTGGGAAACCATTGAAATATTTTGATAGACCCAGGGCCCCCCATTAGGACTTGTTCATTGTCTTGGGTATTTTGCGATTTCTCATAGGCTACTGGCCTAACTTGGCTTTTGTGTGTGCTCCCTTTTAATTCGATTCTTTGGATCTTATGGAATGCCATGGCGAATTTGTCACTCTGTTTTCCAATTATTTGAGGTATATCTGAATAATTTCGACATTTTTGTTGTTGTCTTTGTACCCCTTTAGTCATACACTCAATTTTTCCTTAAAGGAACACTAAGCTGTTTAACGTTATTTCGCGTGTTTGTTTGAACCATATGGTGACCTTGTTAATTATTCAGTAAATTATTTTTCTAATGAAAGCTGAGACGCTATCCTATCAAGGTGGTATCCAGAGGGGTGGGGGGTGTGTGTAGGGAGCTATAATAATAAAATTAAAAAATCGCGAAATTTTATTTTTTGAAATCCGGGATCCAAAAAAGTTAATTTTTTTTTAATTTAAAGCAGATACGGCATCCTATCAAGGTGGTATCCAGAGGGGGGGGGGGGTAGTGAGTTATTATATTTAAATGATAATATTTCGATTTTTTTTTAAATTAGGGGTACCACTAAGTTAATTATTTTTTTGATTTAAAGCAGATACGGTATCCTATAACGATGGTATCCAGAAGGGGGGGCATATGGAGTTATTATATTTCAGTGATAGGACCTTGATTTGTTTTTATTGAAATCAGGGGTGCCAAAAAGTTGAAAAGTTGACAAAATTAACAAGATTTTCGTGAGTTATGCATGATACAGCACTTGAATGGTTTTATCATCCAAAGGGACAGGGACACATGTGTCCAATCCAGTTTTTTTTCCTGTTGATGAAACGGGTTTACTTTGAAAACATTAATTCATATGTACCAAGCAGATTCACACTAAAACGAATCGGTGTGACGAAAGCGATATCGACATCCCCACCTAACGTTGGGCTCGAGTAACAATGGCGCCCTTGGTCCAGTGCCCAAGTTACATTAAGAGGCCAGGTCATAATAAAAGCTTTCAATTTGGGAGGTTCAAGGAGGAGGCTATGACAGTCTTATGACCTCAGGGTACTAGATACTGTAACGTTATTACGTATCTTCAGTGGTTTAGAAAATTCGATCACCCCACAAATGATTACCAAAAATATGCACAAATGTAACATTTTGAATATTACAACACTTTTTTCAAAGCTTTGAAGAAAAGCAAAAAAGTCTAAATACCCCTAACTACGCTTGAAAGCTATTTTAAAAAGAAACTCTTTGGAGATTTCCATGGAAATGACCATAGCAGAAGCTTTGAGCCTGGATGGGGATCAAAGAGGAGTCTAAGTATTTTGACCACAAGTGACTTATTGTTGCGACTTTCTTAAATTTGGCAATTCTTGTGAGCATTTGGAAATCAAAGCTTAAACTCAATAACTGACACTAAGTGTCCTAACATTTTGCTTAGATTAAAAGTGACGAACTAGGATGAAAATCTCAACATCTTCCTGGAGCTACTTCAGTCTGCGTATTATTTCATTTAATTACACTTAAAACGGATGAGCTTTTCATTTTTTACCTAAGAAAATAGCTGGCACTTTATTTTTCTTCATAGCCAATAAACTATGAAGTGTTTTTGGTGTCATTGTAATTGAAGTGTTCTCATGTGAAGTGTTCATCATGTATTTTTCAATTTGATAAATTTACTCCTTTTAGATGCAGTTCATAATTTGACTGATATTAGGTATTTATCAGTTTATAATTTGGAATGAATCCCCAAAAGAAAAAATGAATAATATCCAAAAGAGCAGCCAAAAGCGATAAAAAAAGCAGTTCAGCCTTAGCCTACATGACGTATATTCTATAAAGAAGCAAAAAAAAAACTTTAAAATGTATTTTTTTTTAAATTGTAATTAAAAACCAGTTTTTAATACAAGAAGGCTTCTTAGGAATCCAAAAGACCAAAAAAAAAACATCAACTCATTTCAAATGTTTTAAAGGTGACAAAACAGATATAGGCAAAGGGCATAATAAAAAAATTAAGCTTCTAAGTTCAAAGTTATATTCAAAGTTTTTACCCAGATAACTGACGAATTCTGTGATACGGTATTTGAAGTTTTATATGCAGTAATGCTCGATGAAAAAAAATACTAATTTTGATAATTATTTATGTTAAGAATACATAGCTAATAGATACTTCAACTACTCGTTTTATGCAAGGGTTCTGAAACGCCACACCCATTTCGTTTCTACCAGATTTCTACTTCTCTTGATGAATAACGAAGAAGACCAGTTTCCAGCCAGCAACTTGTGAATTTTTGAACTCGTGAATAGGCTCGGATCTGTTGTAAATTGAAGATGTGATTTGAGAAAGACTGATGAAAACATTAATTTTTGCGGGCAACATTGATCGCGCCGGCGGCGCGCTGCCGACATCTTACCGGCGGTGCGGCGCAGCGTGCTGTTTTTTGCCCCGCCGCCGCCGGTCTTCCCTCATCGGCGCGGCGCCGGGGTCTACCTAAGACACCTTCAGCAATTTCACAAATTATTTTTCGAAAATTATTCCAACTATCTTCCACATTATCAAATTTTAAGCTCTCAAGTTTAGTATTCAACTGTTCCTGGAAAGTTTCTCTCAAGCTCTCATCCTGGAGTCTACCAACGTCATAACTTCAGGAAGGTAGTTATCCTTCCGATATTTCGGCTTTAAACTAACCCTTGACACTGCTAGATAGTGATCTTTATTTTTAACATCAATAACGGCACTCCTATATACCCTAGTATCTTGTATTGATCCTGCCAGTCTTCGGTTTACTATAAAATAATCTATAAGGTTTGCTGTCTTACCCTCACATGAAAACCATGTTAATTTATGAGCCATTTTATGACCAGATACTGTGTTGGCTACAACCAGATGTTTGTATTTACAAAATTGCAAGTGTCTATAGTTCCTAGAGTTTTCATTTCGTGAGCTAATTCCACCATAGTGAGTGCACCCTCCATCTCAAGTCTTTTTGACCAAGGTAATTTAATCCTCTAACACTAGCCCCATATGTTGGCCTGAGACACTGTTAACTGGATTCTTTAACAGTAAGTAAAATTAATCTGAGTCGCTAGTATCTCCCTCAGTCGGTCCTAGGCGTATACTACTATAACTGATACCCTGAACTTTTTAGTCATAAAATGAGCAATTAGTATTCTATTGATAATACCTTTCCAGCCTAAACAAGACTTAGCAGCTTCCTTATTCGTCATGAGCCTTATTCCCTGTCTATGTACCCCATCCTTTCTGCCTGAGTAAACAAATTCTATATCACCTAATTTCATACTTCCTACCCCTGGGATATGAGTTTCTGAAACTCCTAACAAATCCAGTTCGAATCGTCTGAATTCGTCAGTCAAAATGTCGATACGATAGTCATTTTTTAACGTCGGAAAACTTCCAAGTTCCAATTTAAATCATTGAAATTATTTTCGCCTCAGGAAAAACAATGATCCCGGATACCAGTGCAGGACGGGGATCACATATCCCCGTCCTGGGGATATGTGATATCCCCCCCCCCAAGAGGTCCCTGGGACCTCCATGAATGGAGGCTTTGTGCAACCCTGGGCCCATCTTGGTCACAACATGGTTTTCAGCACTTGGCGATGCTCTTCTATCAACAAGAGTCGAAATCTTGCACAGACAATCTCAAGCCTACTACCTCCGACCCATTATATATTCATGCCTACAAATATTATGCTACAATGGCGAGACCACCCATAATAGATAAATTAGCTAGGAAGAGGCTATTCAGCCCGAAGACGCCCTTCAAAACATACCAAGCCCAGAAGAATTGTCCATTAGTCAGAATCCCGTACGAATACTGTGTCGTTTACAAGGCTATAATTTCCTCGAGGGGCGCCACTCCTCAAGTGGGAATAGAGTTGACCGCAAGGTCCCCAGTCTTGCAGGTACCCCGAAAGTGTCGAAGCAGCCCTTTGCAGAGGCCGTAATCCATAGATCTGGATCTTACGCCCTGCCACAGTTGTCCTCCTATAGAGGATCCTCCCACGATGGTGTTCTCCATCACCATGCAATTTAACCCATTACTGAGAGAAGGTTTGTAACTCATGAGACTTGTGGGCAAACCAGTGTCCCGTTTTGAGTGTACATTTGAGGAACCTTCTTCCTCCTCCGCCTGTATCTATGACCCCAGGCGAGGGTGCCCCAGTTTCTATTATGGACCCCCAGGAACAAGGTCCCCCTTGGTCAGTGCCTCCTATGGAGGTACCCTACATATCTGTCGGGCGTTCCCCTATCACCACCTGGGGACACGCTGAATGGCCTGGGGGAGGACAGGAACATAAGAATGAAGTTAATTAAAAATATATGTATATATAGCATATAGATTGAGATGGGGGAGGAGCGTGCGTAGATGCGTTGGCCTCCATATATATATATATATATATATATATATATATATATATATATATATATATATATATATATATATATATATATATATATATATATATATATATATATATATATGTCTAACAATATGGACTAGAATGATATCTAATCGTCTCGTTCTGCAAAATCTTTTTCATTATGTTTGTAATTATGTATTAGAGTATGTATGAAGAAATGCATTCTGTGTATTATGTATTCTATTTGTATGTATTAAATATATATATATGTACTGAAGATTTTCTACACAGAATTCACATTTTTCTAAAATCTTACAATGTTTCTTTGCAAGTAAAATTTACTTTGGAGAGTTTGTGATAAAAAAACGGAGTGAAGTGGATTAAAAAATGTATTTTCAAATAAAAAAATACAGCATTTCCCAAGTTGTCATTTAGTTGGCAGTGTTGAGATGCGTAGCCGTGGGCCAGGGTGTGTAAAGTTGTATAGGTTGAGATTTTGGCAAGCTCCATGGATTGTTTGTGGTTGAATTATACAGGACTGAATTGTAGGTGCGAGGGGTTGTTCTACCGACGGTTGCATGTGCTTCAGCTGGCTAGGGAGGTCTTGGTCGGGTTTCTATGAAATTACCTTCTATTGGTTTTAAATGCAATACGCAGACATAGCTACAAGTTGATACCTAACGCTGCTTTTCCTTAAGTTACAAGAACAACGCTTTGGTTTTGTCCAGTCTTTTTTCTCCTTTGCGGTTTTTACGAAAAGTGTGAACCTCCGGCCAGATTGATGAAAAAGACATCACATTTTGGAGAGCTTCGTTATTGCGTGCAAGTTCAAGTGGAGGTTTATAGTCTATTTAAGAGTGTATTATCTGAAGTTATGTATCTAAGCTTTCGTTCAATTTAGCCATGTTCCTGCTTACGACTTGTAGGCCTTGTTCTAGCAGGCAAGTACCACTTTCAAATCAAAATTAGACTGAAATTGAAAAGTGCTTAGGCTATGCGACGATAACCAGGCCTGAATACATACCCCTAATTAGGATCTATAAGATGATATTGTAAGTTTTAAACCGTAACTGTGCCAAACGATTAAAAAGTATTAGGTTCAACTGGCTACAAAGTCAATATATCGTCAGTTGGTTATCAAAAGGACATATCTCCATAATTATAAATTCTCAGCATAAGAAGAAAAAAACTCACAACTTTTTGGAAATAAAAAATTGTGAGGTTTTTTTCTGCTCTTCTGAAAATTTACAATTATGGAGATACATCCTTTTGATACCCGACTGACGATATACAGTTTTTAACATTCCTTTCTTATACCATGGTCATTTTTGCCTATGAGGGGTAGGTATCTTTGCTACTGGGTGTACGCATTACTGGCTTCCGATGGATTTGAGGATACAAAAAATTCGATTCCATGGCCGCTACGGAGAGAGACGTGCAAGTAAGAATAGATTGTTAAAGGACAGCCATATTCAAGGATGAGGCAATCAAAGCTTGTGAAAATTATTTTACCTTATTCGGTATCCCAGCCAGATTTTGGCCTTGGTGGGGAAAGTTGGAGGAGACACTATGGTCCTCCCTCCAGTGAAAACTGATGCCATAGATATCCTACTTACAGATGAATGGTAGCGACGGAACAAAAAGCAAGGGGTTAGATACTTGTGCCAATTTATTTACATTTTATTTCCTTCTGATCCGTTTAAGGGTACATATACACATTAAGCTACAACTGGCTGCAAAGTCAATGAAACATTTTTAAATCCCTAGCAAAAGTGTTGCCCCTGGAACATTTTTGCAGGCAAAGCTTAAAAAAGGGTTGCTACAACACCTCACGTTGTCTAAGCAGTATTCATCTAGCTTTTCATTAGTTTGTATTTGCTGTAAAAAGATTGGCAACAACTGCAACTGTTTTGCACCGAACCATAATTGTGAAAATTCAATGAGAAACACATGTTTGAGAATTCTGAAAACTTTCAACTAACACCATCCCCCAATTACGGATCGAAAAAACACCTTTTAGTTTTCAAAGCGTTAAGTGTTTTCTCAAAGCGTAGAATCAAGCCCCAAGTCCAAATCGCACCAAATCATAAAATTATGTTATGTTTTACCTTAGGTTAAAACTTACTTCTACTTGTACTTTACTTTACTTGTACTTGTTGTACGTTCAAGCCGCATCCAGACTCAACGTGGCGCCCTGAAAATGACGAAACGTCTCTTTCCATAGGTTTCGCTCGAGGGTGACAGGCTCCACCAATTCCAGCCACTGGCGATCCCAGCGACGGCCGTATTTTCGGAATCCCCCGATTGGCTCCAGATCAGACTTAACTGTTGCTAGCCACGTCTTCTATTGCCCTCTTGCCCTCTTCTTCCAAGCAGGTAGTGGTAGACATTTGAGGCGCTTTTTGCTTATATGGTCATTTTGTGTGTGCAATATGTGGCCTAACCCTCCCAGTCTTCTATGCTTAACAATGTCAGAGACAATTGGGCGATCCTAACATTTTCCCCTCGCTTCTTCATTTAGGATTGTATCTGAGGAGTGGATATCAGGAATATAGCACAGGCATTTTTGGTTGAATATATTCAAGCTCAACGCTTCGGCTGCTTTAAGTGACCACGTTTCACATCCATAGAGGAGGACCGAGAGAACCATAGCTTCATACACTCGGAGCTTTGTGCGTAGCGATATTTCGCTCCGTTTCCAGAGATATTTCCATAATTGAAGGAAGACACTCCAGGCTGACGATATACGGCTCTGGATTTCTTCTGAAGATTCACCGGTAGGGTTTACCATCGATCCGAGGCAATTGAACGACTGGACGTCCTCTATCTGATTACCATTTAGGGTCACAGGGGTTTCATCCATCCCGTCTGTTCGCATGGATTTTGTTTTTGGTAGCTTATTTGGAGACCAGTTGAAAGTACCTTGACTGCCGCGTCATTTATCATAGCCTGGGCATCTGCAACGGATTCAGCAAGCATGTCCAAATCGTCAGCATAGTCAAGATCTGTGACGGAGAAAGACGGACTCACTGCAACGCCTTTATACTTGTCCAGGATCCTGAGGATCCAATCGATGACGAAGTTGAACAGAGTTGGCGAAAGGACACAGCCTTGACGTACACCTTCCTCGATCAGGACCAGATTTGAAAGATCGCCATTGACTTTTACCCGGGCCTTTGTTCCAGCAAAGTATACCTTGAGCAGATTGATGATCTTCTCAGGCACACCGTCCTCTTTCATTGCTTCCCATATTGCATCACGATGGACCGAATCAAACGCGGTAATGAAGTCTATGAAGATTTGGATCCTGCTGGTGTTTAAGCCGGTGTTCAAGGATCTGTCGCTGGCTAAAAATCTGGTCATAGCAACCCATACCCGGCCTGAATCCTGCTTGGTTGGGTCGCGTTCGGCTGTATCTGGTGTCTCTGAATCTATTTAAAAGTATGAGTGCGAACAGCTTGGCAGCAATGGGGATAGCTTGGCAGCTTGGCAGCAATATATATATATATATATATATATGATATATATATATATATATATATATATATATATATATATATATATATATATATATATATATATATATATATATATATATATATATATAACGATCGAGAGAACGGCATATACCTCGGTAGTTTTTGCAGTCCATTCGGTCTCCTTTTTTGAAGATAGGGACAATTATTGAGGTCTTCCAGTCGTCTGGGATGTACTCATTGTCCCAGCCTTCGGTGATCACGCTATGAAGTTCATCTACCGCCACCTCGGGGAGAGCTTCAGTAACTCGGCAGGAATCCCACCTATTCCTGGGCTTTTATGGTTTTTCAAAACTTGGATCGCCTTAATTACTTCATCCCTGGAGGGTGGGTCCGTGCATACATTTTCATATGCCTGGTTGTGCGGGGGGTTCTGCGGTTCTGTAAATGGTTGCTTTCGATTACTATTGTCTCCTGGTCTCAATAGCTCTTGGAAATGAACTCGCCATCTTTCGATACGTTCCCCACTGTCTGTAAGTATTTGCCATCCTTCGCTTCAAGTAAAAGGATGGTAGTTTGTTTCTTCTTCCTAGTTCATTTTCTAAGTTTCTGACAGAGTTTTCGTGTATTTTTCTGTGATGCGGCTCTTTCTACATCGCTGTAAATATTAGACCAGTAGGCTTTTTTGTCAGCTCTTGCTGATTTGTGACATTCTTGTCGTAGCACTGTACGTGGGGGACTACTTGTTGGTCATTTCTTTTTTCTTGGCAGAGAGTTTGATTGTCTTTTCTGAGATTCATTTCTTGGTTTTAGGCTTGACAATCCCAAGTATGTTTGCGGCAGCTTCATTGATGTGGTCCTTGAATTTGCTCCATTTCTTCTCAATCTTTATCTTGGGGCACTGATCAGTGGGGATTGCCTCCTCGGTATTATCTTGAAGGACAGCGAAGCGGTTTGAGAGTTAAAGGACAAATACTCCTCGGTAATCATCTACTTTCAGCTTCGAAACGTCTATTTTCTGGTTCGGCATAGTAGTCTTCCTTGAGCTAAGTCTGTACTTTAGTCTTGTCTTCAGCAAGAAGTGGTCAGATCCATTTTTCGATCCCGTGTCAGCACCTCTGTGCACTCTCGAGTCCAACACCATGGATTTCCATCGTCGGGATACAGGGAGATAATCTGTTTGGGCCTTTACTCTTCCATCACGGGATTCCCATGTATACGTATGACCCGGCTTGTGCCTAAGCCTGGTGTTAGACACAGCGAGATTTTTCTGCATTGCAAACAGCAAAAGCCTGTTTCCATTTGTGCACCTGTCTCCAAGGACCTGTGCACCTGTCCGTGCTTGCCGATCACATGTTCCGAGTTATGCAGCTTTCCGCCGATTCTGGCATTAAAGTCGCTTCCAATTAGGAGGATATATTTCTGGGGAATCTTATCAATGACTGTCTGCAGGTCACTGTCAAACTGATCTTTTTGCTGTTGAGTGGCATTTCTTATTGGGGCGTAAACGCTAAGGACAGTCAGATTGTTCGTGCGACCTTTAATTCTTGCCCGTACGATTCTCTCAGACACAGGCTCATATTCGATGAGCCCAGTAACTGCTTTGGGGGACAACAGGATACCTACTCCTGCTCGGCCAGATCCATCTAATGGTCCTGAGTTAAAAAAAGAAACCGCCTTCCCAGCCGAGGATTTAAGGGTCAAGATGTTACGTCCATTTAGTCTCGTCTCAGAAACGCACAGAATATCAAGGTTATAAAGATAAAATTCATCAGCTACAAAAGCTTTTGTCAATGAACATTTAATCGAGCACAGGTTCCAGCAGCCGATATTCAGGCCTTCTCTTCTTTATAAGATGTTAGTTAGCATATTTTTCGACGAGAGTTCCATTCTTGTCGCATCGCATAATATCGGGGATTTCGTAGCCAAACTTTTCAACATTTTTGTCATCATCATTGAGTGTTTCTTGGGGATAAGGTACACCACAAGGTCCTAAGTTTTGCGGTCGCCCAAAGTACGTCGGCCATTACCTTGCTCGGCGGAGAGCTCAGTAATGTTTACACCACTTCACCACTTTGAGGTGCGCTAACAGATTTCCTATGCTGTCTAGGGACGGAGGGTCAAGTCTCATTGCCTGGATGCCCACCACCGCCGTGGATATTTCCCGGCTTATCTAGCCCTTTGCTCCCACCTAGAATCAGCAATAGGCTTCAGAAGGGGAGCAATAGGCTTCAGAAGGGGTTAAAACTTAGGAGTAGCTTATACTTAGGTAAGAGATACACTGCTTTATATGCTGATCTTTCTTTCTATATGCTTTCTATTACATTGTCTTTCTTCAAATTATTTTTCTCTACATTAAGTATAGACAAAAAAAAAAAAAAAAAAAAGACAAAACAATATCTTGTCGTAGAAACGTAGACGTCTGCACTTACGTTTACGCATAAATTTACATTCATCAATTCAAGCAATTAGATTTCAGTTTAACAGTCCTTAGTAATATAAAAAACTAAATTTTCTAAGGAATTCGGAAGAAATAAATAAATAGTTTTGAAGAATAGGGGTACTTTCAGGCTCCTCACTCTCATAGCATGATCTGTTTGATCTGATTTAATTATTCTTTTCATGGGGGTGGGGGAAAATAAATAAATAATACAACTGATCTAATAAAAATAACACTATACGCAAATAAACAGTTTTCAATATTCGATAAAGAGGTTTAAGCAAACTAAGTACTTTCAAGACAATCTTCTTTTCCATAAGTACCAATTCTTAAGCAAACTAAATACCTTCTAAGCACCTTAAGCAAACTAAGTATTAAGAGGTTTAAGCAAACTCAGTACCTTCAAGACAATCTTCTTTTCCATAAGTACCAATTCTTTCATAAAAGTCAAAATCGCTACTTGTTTCAAAATAAGCTGGGTTTCCAACATCAAGATCGGTGCTATCACGATCACTCAGCTCGCAATTATCACGGTCCACTCCAGGGTTCCCGTAAGAAAGACGGCTAGAAAGAAATTTTCTAAGGTTATTTTACATAAAAGAAAAACCAAACAAAATACCAAAATATGCCATTGAATTACAACGGTCCCTTTCAACATTCACAGAAGATGAAAGGCTAGAAATAACCATTTCAAAGTCTTGTTTTTCATTTCTTAAAAGCAACGAAATTATCTTTCAAGATAACTATTTTATTATTCATACTATATTAATATTCGCAACTACTATGGAACAAGAAACCATTTCATGTTTTACCACAAATTTTTAGAAAATTAGTTATATTAAGTGTAGGAGTTGCTTTATGGAAAATTTCACTCAGACCTTGGACCTTAGTTCCTCCAGTGCCATCTGTGGCGAGTAGGACGTTGGCGAAGCCTTTCCTTTATCGCTCATGGCTGACGCTGCGCTGATGTCCTCTCATCCAGGTGTCAGTGAGGTTACAGCCATCTTCCGATCCCTGTCTAGTGTTCTGCGCAGCGTATTCTTCGGACAAATTCTTCTACGATTAGAGCATGCAAACATAATATTGCCTGATAGAAATTTTCTATTTCAAACGGATTTATTCAACAAAATTCTTGTTTATAGCTATTGATAAATTTGATTTTAAGCTTTGAAAATAAAATATATTTTGTTGAATATACAGGTATGAAAATATAAAACATGAAATTAACAGACTCATTTGTGACACCAAAAAAAATAAATAATCAGAAGTCTTTTTAGCTGGCCTTTGTTATTACGCCCTTTGCTCTCATGCAGCTACCGCTGCAGCTATGATTACTATGTTTTCACAGAACCCAAGAGTTCCACAAGATCATTGGCTAGAAAGATTCCAAATCTTTCACCAGCTATTATTTAGCTATTACTATTTAAGACATATTTCATATGATGATAAATGGTAAGAAATAATCTAGTCTATACTCTTCTAGGATTATGCGTATCTAAGTCCTAACAAAAACCTGTTTTTATCTTTGTTTATGTCAGACACAATGAAACAAACCTCAATACATAATGTAATAACATAAGATAATATAATAACAAAACATTCAAGTCATATTTCAAATGATGATAATGGTAAGAAACAATGTAGTCCATTCTCATCTAAGATTATGCGTATCATATGTCACTTGATGATAAAACACAAGTTGCGCTTTACTGAAAAAAAACAAAAAAAACAACAACAACAAACAAATGACAGTGGATTGTCAGCTTAATTGACATATACTGACATTTGTTCTTTAAGGTTTTGATAATTTTTTATTTATGAAGGAAAGAAAGGTGACAATATTTTAAACGTATTTTGTTTTCAGTAAAGCGCAAATTGTGTTCTGGTCTTGAGAAGGCATAGGCGTTATCATACCCTATGATAACCCCTACTCATGCTAATTTTTGCTCGTTTTGAGTTCGATTCGGCTATTTATTGTAATTTCTGTTAGTTTTAAGTTTCATTCATTTATTTAGTCATATGTGGTAGTTTTACGCTTGAAAGATTTTTTTACTTTAATTTTGCTCATTCTTTACTTAATGGAGCTCTTTACTTTTCTTTGAGAAAGTTGTCTTGTGGAAAGTTTTTAAAATTAATTTCTGTTCGTTTTTTATTTACATAGTCTTTTTCATGGAAAAAATAATGTTGTTTATCTTTTCAGTTTTTTTCTGTAAAAATCTGTAGTATGGGATGTCGGAGAAACTTTTTTAACTGTTGTCAATCGTGACAGAAACAGTATAATTTTTAATTTAATTTTACAGCCTCTGAAGTGTACCTGAAAAATAAAACTCAATGTCATTCCCAAGAGGTTCCTTCTACGCCCTTAGACAACCTGGGCAAACTTACAGTCCTTTTGTTTATTTAAACTGTAAGAGAAGAAGTAGTAATAATAGAATCCCCAAAAGTTTCAACTTAATACCCCCCAGTTGTTTTCGATATACTGCTGAGGTGTCTTATTGGCATCCATAAACGCAATGCTTTTTGATTTATTTTAAGATTAACATTTAGTTTTAAAACATAATGGGTCAATTGCATAATTATGGGGGGTTGACATGCCTAAGCCATAGCCGCTGGACCGTTCTACTATGCTGAACAAAATGGGTGTCTCAAAAGTTTGACTGGATGCGTTTGAAAAATTATTGGAACTGGGAAAAGGGTTACTTTCTCTCAAATCTCTTTTTACTCTTAAAAAGGGCACCAGACACTCGCTCTGTAATTGGAGCGCAAGTGGAGGACTTCCCCATTCATATGTCTAGTTTAAACATTTTTAACAAGTAAAAACGAAGTGAAAACATTGTAAATACATTATGTTTTCAGTAAAGTGCCATTATGTTCTGGTCTTGAGAAGATATGTGGGCTGCCAAAGACATAATTTCCAGAACTTTCAACAACGCTGAACAAAATTGTTATCTCAAAATTTTGATTAGATGTGTTCTGGGAATTGATGGGCATGGGGGGGGGGGGCTTGTTTCACTTCAAACATTTTTTTCCAATAAAAAGGGCACTGGTCCTTTCAATTTCCAATCAAATGAGCCTTTTTCGAAGTTTCTACGACAACAAATGACCATATCAAAATCTCTATCAGACACATTTCGGGAAAATATGAAGTGTATGAGGGGAGGGAGGGGGGTATCCACCCTCCGGTCACTCTGAAACTTACAAAAGGCACTAGAACTTCTCATTACCAATCCAATGAGCCCCCCTCCGGGGCTTATACGATCACCCTTTCTATATACACCTTATATGCCCCCAGGGCATAACTTACAACCCATGCACTGAGGGCTGTGGTGGGGGGGGGGAATGTCATCCTCAAAGACATAATTTCCGGACCTATTCAATTATGGACCTATTCATTTTGTTCGTACGTGGAACAAAATGGCTATCTCAAAATTTTGATTGGATGTGTTTGGAGAAATAGTGGACGTGAAAGGGGGGTTAGTTGCCCTCGAATCACTTTTGACTATTAAAAAAGGCACTAGCCCTTTCGGCTTTCAATCGAATGAGCTCTTTTCGAAGTTTCTAGGACAACGAAATGCAATCTCAAAATTACTATCAGATGCATTTCGGGAAAATACGAGGTGCGGGAGGTAGAGGGATATCCACCCTCAGATCACTCTGAATCTTCAAAAAGGCATTATAGCTTCTGACTACCAATCCAATGAAACCCCTCCAAAGTTCATACGATCACCCTTTCTATATATACCTTATATGTCCCCAGGGCAGGGCTTACAACTCTTTGCCCAGAGGGCTGTGGGGGGTTGTCATCCTCAAATACATAATTTCCAGACCTTTCAACTACGTTGAACAAAATGCCTATCCCAAAATTTTGAGTGGACGAGTTTAGAGAAGTGGTGGGCGTGGGAGGGGGGTTATTTACCCTCCGATCCATTTTGACCATTAAAAAGGGCACTACCCCCTTCAATTTCCAATTGAATGAGCCCTTTTCAAAGTTTCTACGAAAACTTTATTACGAAGTGCCCGGGTCTAAACAAAAAACAAATAAACAATACACTGTGCCCACATCGCTCTTTACTTAGGCAGTGCAATTGTGCTGCGTATGATGCGTCTTTAGACGCATCAAAAAGGAGTGATTAAAAGGGGCCAATTTGCTCAAAGAAGACTTTCGGATTGAAAAATCAATGCTTTCAATGATCTGACTTTGCAATTTCAGGAAACCGTAGTGATCTATGTTTCATCTCTTTTGAATCATTGTTTCGACCTCTCTATGTGAATCTTATGTTTTAACCTCTTTTGAAACTGGATATTCATAATCACAATCAACTCAAGTAGCTTAAGGAAATTTCTCTTTTGATCCTAATTAGGACTCTCGTCATCAACCCGGAACTCTCGGCCTTGTTTCCCTAACAAATCAGTTGCTAGTGTTAGCATTTTTCCTATTTTCTGTGCCTTCTGCCTTCTGCCTAACCTGTGCCTATTTTCAGCTACCTCATCTGCACGCGCTTCTCTCCATTCCAATTAATTCAAAGCCCACTGTTAACAGCTTCCCAAGAAGTATTAGTTTTCCTTAAGTCCCCCCGTCTTACGATCTCCTCCCACCTGTCTTTTAAAAACAGAGTTTACTAATGTTGATTGACAAATTTAGACAGACAAGGAATTGCAATTTCTAAGGAAATCCTTTTTTAAAACCTAAATAATTCTCTTGTGAGAAGAAGTAAAGACGAATAGTAAGAACAGTGGTATTTACTAAAAAATAGTATGAACAATAAACCTTCTGTATGTCCGTATGGCAGCCCTATCCCTTAAACATTGTTTCTCGGGATTTTGATCCGCTGATTATTTTGATAGCATTCTCTGGGACATAAATACTAGAACCACATCATGTTTTTCCTCTTTCAACCACTACTCAGGTGTGCATACCTGATAATTTCGTATCATATATAAATTTATTTCAAAGAGGAGAAAACAATAAAATAAAAAGAGCGAGAGAGCGAGAGAGAGAGAGAGAGGGAGAGAGAGAGCAAAGGAGTAGAAAACTTAAGATTCTTCGGAAGAAATAATAAAATTGCTAGGTGCGCACACAAAGGCCGTATCCAGGGAAGGTGGAGGGTTTGACCCCCCCCCCCCCAAAGAAAAAAAATTTGTGTAACTCGTAAAAATGTAACGAAAGTGCCTATAAACAAATATTTGACGCGTTTTAAAAAGTTTTTCTGTACCCCCTCCCGAAAAAAATAACCCTGCCTAACAAAAATCCTGGATACAGCCCTGACAAACATTTAAAATTATTTTGAGGGGGAGGAGGGGTAACATCGAAAAAGCAATAGGGGTAGCATGTCGAAAAATACGAAAATTTTGAACATAGGGTCAACAACTCCTTTCCTTCGCGTGCATATTTCTTACTAGTCTAGATCAGCTTTATAGAGGGAAGCTTCAGCAAAACTACTAAACATATTTGAATATTAATAGAGAAAGTAAAATAGTTTCTCACTTTCCCGTTTCTGATTAATTTTCTTATTCTAGTAGTGAAATTTTCTAACAAATAACCTTGTTCTTTCTGGATGAAAAATGATTAAGTATAACCTTGAGAAACAAAAACCTTGTTGTTCCCCGGATAAGAAGAAAACTTTAACTGCTTTCAACTCTTCTGGGACAATATTAATAAGCAGATGGGACTAAAATTGACTCATTTTCGGACCTTTGAAACGACAATAATAACAAATAATAACAAATAATCATTTTGGATAATGTATCCGGAACGTGCCTGAAGTCGGCAAATAGTATAAGAGGCTTGAGACAACTTTGTCAAATTGCAAATCCTTAGAATCTGAACATTCAGACTATTAGCGTTTAAAAAATTCTTATAAACTAATTTTTATTTCTTTAGTCAAAGATACGTCATTCGAGCATGTGTTGTCATCTGATTGAAGGCGAAATTCTTTTCTAAAATGACTTTTTCTGGATATAGCTATCTGATAGCCTGGAAAACGCCAAGTTTTAAGGATGAAAGGATAAGATTAATGGCGCTTAGGGTGCCGACAGGTTATTGTCGACGTTTTAGTTGCTCGGTCTTTTTTTATTGAACTGGAGTATTCGTAGACCCCAGGTCTCATAATACCAAAAAGAGCATTAATTCACTGTGCTACGATACGTTACGAGACCTTAGCAGCAGAGAATTGTAGTGAAGTCAGTAAGATGAAATTCTCTCTATATAACTTCGTCTGCGGCAGCGTATTTTTTTAGAACCGTACTAAATTTACGAATATAATGTAAAAGCCTTCCATATAATTTTTCTCGGTGTTTCGAATTTAATTAGGCTATCTCAAGAGCATATCCAGTTTTTTTCAGGGGAAGGGGTATTTTATAAGTCAGACATTAAATTCGGGGGGTTCAAACCTCGTAGCCCCTTCCCTGGATATGGCCTTGGGCTATCGTAATAAAAATTTGGTATAAATAGCAATTTTCTGTTTGTAAAAATGTCCAGAGACTAATTTGGCTAGGTCCATGAAACGGACATGTGAAAAAATTAAAAAGCAAGACTCTTTGCTAGTCTTTATTTGGATTCACCAGTGGACTAGAAGGGCAGAAATAACCAAGACTTTTGGTGTTTCTGAAAGCAGTTGCGGATCCAGGGAGGGGGGCGAGGGGGACGCCCCCCAGCGTAGTCTAAAGTAGTGTAATTTACTTAATTAACTCAAGTTTGCGTTAATTAAACTTGCTCCTAACGCAAGTTTATCGGATCAACCTATTTTGACCCCCCCCCCAAAAAAAAAATCCTGGATCCGCCCCTGTTCTGAAAGGCTCATTTAGCGAATATCTTTGTGGGATGACGGGTTCTGAGACGACGGGTTTGAGACAGTAGATGTCATATCCTCCTTATTCACCATAATCTTTGGTATATCCTCTATGGTGCGTTAAATCAAACGTTTTATTTTGTGTATTTTTTCACTCAGAGCCAAATTATTTTGCTTCCTCCAATGTCCAATTTTTAGATAGATTTTGTTACTAAAAATATCCTAAACTGTTCTTATAAATGGCTTGTAATTGATGTTTTGGTTGTTGGGTTGGCCCACCAACCAAATTTCCTCTATACTAGTCTTTAAATAGTTTTTGAGACCACACTGGGTACAGTGAACGTAAGAAAAATCGAAAAAAAATATGAAGAAACAGAAAGACAGAATAGCAATAAGCCAATAACGATAGTTTTTACCCTGGGAATAACAAAAACAAAGTAAATATATGGCCAAAAACCTCCACTAAAACGTCTTCTTTTGAAGACGTTATAAATCCACTAAAACGTCTTCTGTGCTCTTTATCCGTAAGATTATCCGTAAGACTCTATTCTTGAAAATGAATTAAAATTTTGTCCAAACAATGGAAAACTCAATGCAACTATACAATTCAAGGTGAGGGTAAAGCTCATTGCTGACGCAAATGAATGTTACATTAAAATTCAGGATGCAATTCTGATTCTAAAGTATATCTATTTCTTATCTAGGTCAGTAATGTAGACTCCTTCAAAATTACCAAAGGATTTCCATCTGAACTATTTTGACAACATTGTCGGACTGTTTAGCCTACTATCCATGCCCAGAAGTGATCTTTGAACCAACAGGACAACATGAACTAATTAATCAGCAAATTAAGATTCTTTGAATTAACACATCATTTTAAAATAATAACTTTAACTACCCTGGTAGCGGTCTAGCGGATGATCTCATTCCTGCCAATCGGTAGTTCCTAGATACGATCCCTAACGTTGCCAGGGAAAAGGATATGTATGAAATCAATTTAGATAATTTTTTATGAATGTCATATATATTATATTATTATAATTTATATCTCAATGAGTTATATTTACCCCTTTGATTAAAAGGGCCCTTGCTAATATAAACAAACAAAAAACAATTATGGTTGGTTACGCAATTTTAAGTTAAGAGTTTTTTCCTTAAATTTTACCTCACAGTAAATTTCCTCAAAGTTATACAAGTTGCCCATTGTTTACGATGTTCGCATAAGGTCCTTTATTTGGATTAAATAAAAAAAAAAACAAGTTTATTAACTGACAGTAAGGAGCGACATTAAAACTTAAAACGAACAGAAATTATTCCGCATATGAAAGGGACTGTCCCCTCCTCAACGTCTCGCTCTTTACGCTAAAGTTATTTATTGTTTTAAAAAATAGAGCTGTGAGAAAGAGTCTAACTTTAGCGTAAAGAGCGAGGTGTTGAGGAGGGGACAGCCCCTTTCATACACGGAATAATTTCTATTCGTTTTAAGTTTTAATGTCACTCCTTACTTTCAGTTAAAAAAACTTGTTTTTTATTTATTTAATTTCTTAACGTTCTTGAATTAACGCAGGTTTTGATTTTGGCTCACCGTACATGAATAATTAAAACAAAATTTGCATATTAATTTCACTTTTTTTGGTTAAATAGATTTCTCGAAAGTTATTTAATTTTATTTACGAACGTTTTTATTAGTAATTAATATATGTAACTTACGAATTAACTTAAGTAACGAACTTCTATATTCATATATATATATATATATATATATATATATATATATATATATATATATATATATATATATATATATATATATATATATATATATATATATATATATATATTATATATATATATATATATATATATATATATATATATATATATATATATATATATATATATATATATATATATATATATATTCATATATTATATATACGTATATTAGGGGGTTCACCCCCAAGTCAATACCTCACTCTTTACGCTAAAGTTTGAATTTTGTTCCAGTTCTTTGAAAATGACCCCTTAACCACAAAGACCATTAATTAGAATATATAGCTCTTATGAATGTATTAAAAAATCTTTAGCATGAAGAGCAAGGTATTTGCTAGGGGGCAAACCCAATCATATACGTAATAATTTCGATTGGTTTTAAGTTTTGATGTTGCTCCTTACTTTCAGTTGAAAAACTTGTTCTTTTTTATTTAATTTCTGATCTTTTTTAAATAATGCTGGGAAATCCGGCGCCCCCTTCATAGCAATGTCCCTTCCCCCATAGAAAGATCCTCCCATGTAACCCCCGATCCCCCCCCCCTCACTACCAGAAAAATTCCCCCCTGAAAACGTCTGTATACTTCCCAATAACCAATACTATACGTAAACATTGGGCAAAGTTCATAACTTGCAGCCCTTCCCCCGGGGACTGTGGGAGATTAAGTCATCACCAAAGACATATTTATTATATTTTCGACCATGCTGAACAAAAGGGCTATCAAAATTTTTATCGGGTAACTTTGGGAAAAAAAGAGCGTGGGAAGAGGCCTAGTTACCCTCCATTTTTCTGGTCACTTAAAAAGGGCACTAGAACTTTTAATTTCCGTTCGAATGAGCCCTCCCACGATATTCTAGGATCACTGGGTCGATACGATCACCCCTGGGGAAAAGAAACAAAAAAAGAAATTAACACGCATCCGTGATCTTTCTTCAGGCCAAAAATACACAAGTCCACATTTTTGCAGATAGGAGCTTGAAGTCTGAGAAAATTCGTTAACAGCCTTAATTTTGGTTTTTACAAATGACGTCATGTACTATGTTACTACATCATATAAGCATTTCTGATAACATCATATAAGTATTTTGCTATATGATGTCATGCACAGCATAAATAAGAATGTTGAGTTTCCAAAACAACAGTTATTTATATAATATAATGTCTGTTGGAAGGCCCAAAAAATGAAAATTTGCAGTCGCAGTTACTATAAATGATGATTCTTTGGAACCAACATATGAACTGTCAAACGTGATAAGATTTTAAATTCGGAAACCTGGACCATCAGCTGTGACAACACCAATACGGACAGCTAAAGCAAAGACCATAGCTAAATTGTCTGAAGTAGTCAAAATCCAAAATCGTGTCAAAAATAAAAATGAAGAGCCAACACACGGGCGGTTAGAAGATATAAGAAAACGACAATTAGAGCCTGTTAAAAATTAAAATGAAGAGCAAAAACACACGCGATTAGAAGAATGGATAAGGTCATCATTGCCTGCCATATCTTTGTTAAAAAAAACCCAAAGGTTCGGCGATATGTATTTCATAATGACGAAAGATAAGCTGAGGTAAAACAAACCAAACAAATTGAAAATAATAGCGATGATGATTGGGTTTTGGATTTTGACATAAATGAGGTCATCAATGCCTACCATTCCTTTGAAAATCATAAATGAGGACTAGATAATTCGTTGGAATAAAAAAAAGGATTTTTCCCACCACCTGAACAATATAGTCTTCGTTTAGGAGACACGCGACAATGAGAATCTATATATAAAAGCCCGCCACGTGCCGAGTGCCGGGGCCCAGTGCTATATATATATATATATATATATATATATATATATATATATATATATATATATATATATATATATATATATATATATATATATATATATATATATATATATATATATATATATATATATATATATATATATATATATATATATATATATATATATATATATATATATATATATATATATATATATATATATATATATATATATATATATATATATATATAGGCCAAATGAAAGTACTGAAAAAAAAAACACAACAAAGTGAACATTTCGAGAGGAAACTCGACTCTCTTCTTTAGAGCTAAACTAAATACTGTATCCAAAAACAAACGCGGAAAGTCAATGTGAACAAGAAACCCAAAGAAAACACCAAAAATTTAAAAGATGAATACAATTCAATAAAAGCCAAAAATTAAAACCAAATACCTAACAACCATAAAAGCGAGTTATTCGCCAATATCCGCGATTTGCACAAAATCCAAAAAAATTATGAACTGCCATTGACAACGCATTAATTAAAATCCGGAGTCAGATGACATAGTTCTCCAACTTATTTATTTGCTGGATCGTTTTGTTTTTTGAGTGAATGAATTGTTTTCTTTTCTCTCTCAGTTGTTCGCTAGTATACGTCGGTATACGTACTTTCATTTGGCCTATAAAAAACCCCATTTTTGCTCGTTTTTCTTTCTTTATGTGATGTCAGGCCAATGTGGTTTAGGAAATTATATTTTATATATGTATATATATATATATATATATATATATATATATATATATATATATACATATATATATATATATATATATATATATATATATATATATATATATATACATATATATATATATATATATATATATACTATATATATATATATATATATATATATATATATATATGTGTGCATATATATATATACGTGTATATATATATATATATATATATATATATATATATATATATATATATATATATATATATATATATATATATATAGTAGTAGTAGTGATATATATACATATTTATGTATTTATATGTATCTTCTAAGTACAATACTACCACAAATCACCATCAATAAATAAATAAAACCCAAAACAAACATAAATTATAATAACTAACCAAGACAAACACAAAACGAACAGGAATTAACATGAGTAAGGCTGACAACTCCCATACCTTCTCAAGACCAAAACATAATTTGCTCTTTACAAAAAAAAGAAGATGAATTGACAGTTAATATACATATACTGATATTTATTCCTTTGAGTCTTAATAATTTTGATTTATTAAACTTAAAAAAGTGAAAATATTTAAAATGTATTTTGTTTTTAGTTAAGTGCAAATTATGCATAAATGCATAAATAAAGTTAGCCTCTTTGCATAAGTAGCGTACAAAAAAAAAAAATTGTTCTAGAACATGGTCTGCCTCCCAAAAATATGAGGTCCAAAAAAGGCCAACAGTTCTTTCAGAATGGAAATAAAGATTGATTTTCCCCAAAAAAGGTCCTAAAGAAGGGTCAAAGAACTTTTACCTTCGCTGCTGGTCATAGAAACCTAGCAACCAGCTCATTTGACTGGAAATTCAAAATTCTAGGGCCCCTTTATAAGAGCCTAAACTGAGCCTCCAGCCTCCCTTCTACTTCTTTTTCTTCTATCTGGCCCTCCCCTACCCCCGATGATATCAGATCATATGTTTTTACATAACCATTTTTGTCCAAATGGTCTAATATTCACGTCTCCATGATCAAAATAACCCCCACATCTACATGAATGATGTCCCTAAATTCCGGAAATCAATTGGGGCTATATCATGATATAAATAAAATAAAGAATTGGCATACCATAGATTTGTGTCGGATTTCTTTTGTTTGTGTCGAAACTTAGCATGATGGAACTATGCTGGTTTCTGCACTTAATATTCCCAGTACGAGTATTTCATAGGTTCCAAACACTTTCTGAAGATTGATTTTGTCATTACATATTATTAAAAACAATTTGGAAAAATTGATCATACTATTAAATATTTTTGAAAATAGTTGTTAACATTGTTATTTTTGAATTACGATTGTAAATTGATCATCAGTTAAGCTGACATTGACTATATACAATGCTGTTCAATTTAAATTTACATAGATAATTTCTTAAACCACATTGGCCTGCCATAATATAAGAAAAGAAAACGATCCAAAATGGGGATTTTTAAGGCCGAACGAAGGTACTGAATAAACAAATAAAGCGACTATTTCGAGAGTACAACTGCCTCTCTTCTTCAGCGCGAAACGAAATAATTTAACTAATGAAAGTGCAGAAGAAAAAAACAACAACAAAAACAAATGCATACAGTCAGTGTGAAAAGAAACCGATAAGCCAATGAAAAAACCAAAAAATTGAAAAAATTCAATAAAAGCCAAAAATTACAAGAATTAAAACCAAATGCCTAACAACCATAAAAGCGAGTCATTCGCCAATATCCGCGATTTGCACAAAATTCAAAAAATTTTGAACTGCCATCGACGGATACCAGCGAACAACTGAGAAGTTGAAAGGAAACAATTCATTCATTCGAAAACAAAAAGAACCAACGAAACAACTAGCGGATTCAATGTATACCAATTGTGATCCCCAAAAGGCCGAACTCATTTTGGAGCATAAACTCATAATTTTTGGATAACTCATAATTAGATATAACTCATAATTGGAGCATAACTTCATAATTTTCATAAGGCAAATATGCCTTGCTTGAACATAGACTTGGACCAAAATGCCTTTGGCACAAACTTTTGAAAACAAAAATGACTTAATACAATAGAAAATAAGATCACTAGCCGATAAGATTGAAAGTGTGCCAGAAATCCTGGAAAGCTTGCTACTAAAAATGTAAACATTGCTTGATTTCGGCGGGACTACTTGTTTGCAAATAGATTTATTAGAAGAAAAAAGTTTTGTATGATAAAACATATATTAAAATGTTCAGGGCGGTTATTATCGTTATTTTTTACTTTTACTGAACTTATATATGCAATAAACACGCAAGCAATTTCATTTTTTCCTTACAAAATCTAAAAAGAAAATCTAAATAAAGCCGGTAAACATTTTAGTAACAAATGGTGACACATTTTTTGTTGTGTCCAAATCTACGACCCAATTGTTATTATTTTATTTGCTAATTAGTAATGATAATCAAATAGAATGAAAATAATGTATCATTGAAGTCTAATTCTCTATTTATGTCCAAATAGTACGGGACACTGACAAGACGGGAAACTCAGGTTTGTCTCAGCGAAGAATAGCAACCAACTGCTTCTGGTATTGCATGGACAATTATTAAGTTATCTATGGCAACATAAACAGAATATTTATTTTTCTCTATTTTATCTTTATCAATTAAAAAAAATTCGAAAAAAAGTAAAGAGCCATATTGAACATAAGACCAGCAGAAAAGCTATACTATTAAAGAAACGATTATAGAAAACAGAGACAACAGGTACTAATTTATATGAATAAATAAATGATAAAACGAATAAGAATTAATTTGAATGTTCAAGCTAAACCTAAAACGAGCAAAAATTACTATAATAAGGAGTTTGGTCTGCCGAGTCATTTACATTTTATTGAAAACTATACTTTTATTATTCAAAACATCAATGAAAAATAAATATAACATACCTATAACGATCAAGACGATTGTAAAGCGCAAATGACGCTACACGCTTTAGACTTTTAAAGTTGGTGAAAGGAGAAAAGGGCAGTGGTGAAACTCCCGTTTAAAGTAATTTTCAATCGTTTTAAGCCTGACTTGAATATTCAATTTAATTGTTACTCGTTTTACCATTCATTTGTTCACCTACATTATTACCTGCTATCTCTGTTTTTTTTTTTTTTTTTTTTTTTTTTTTTTTTTTTTTTTTTTTTAATCGTTTATCTTAATTTCTGTTCGTTTTAGGTTTCATTTATTCTGAATGGTAATTTTTGGTCGTTTTGAGATTGAGTTATTATAGGAATTCATTTCTGCTGGTCATTGTTTTAATATGATTTTTCGCTCTTCTTTGAATTCCTTTTCCAGAATTTTTTTTTTCGTTAATTTTTGTTCGTTTTTTGGCTGCCAAAATTTTGGTTTTGGTTAATATAATGAACATTTCTCCAGTTTTTCATGTCTCTGGCGTAAGAGTTAAAATACCTATTCTAACTTAATTGTTCTAATTAGTGGCTTTTGATTTATTTCAACACACCCGCAACATTCTCTGAAAGTATCAACTAAATGTCATTGTCCGTCCATGGGATGTTTCAGATGGTGGCGGGCATTTACCCCCCACCCTGAAAATACCTAACGGAAAATACACCCCCCCCCCGGAAAATATCTCCAGGAAAATATCCTTTTCCCCCGCAAAGTATACAGAAACATAGAAAATGATGGAGTCTAACAGAAAAAAAAACAACAAAAAGCTGTAATTTTCTCCCATGAAAGACTATGTCAATAAAAAAGAAAAGAAATTAATTAAAAACTTTTTTCTCACAAAACAAATTTGTCAAAGAAAAGCGAAGAGCTCCATTAAGCCAAAAATGAATAGAAACAAATTCAAACAATTTTCGAAGCTTAAGACTACCACAAATCACCATCAATAAACCCAAAACAAACAGAAATTACAATAAACAAACGAGTCAAACTACAACGAGCAAAAATTAACATGAGTAGGGCTGATAACCCCCACGCCTTCTCCAGACAAGAGCATAATTTGCTCTGCACTGAAAACAAAATACATTTTAAATGTTTTCACTTTTTTGACTTTAATAAAAAGTGAATTCCTGAAATTTTAAAGAATAATAATCAATATATGGATACTTAACTGACAATCCACGGTTTTTTTTTTCAGTAAAGTGCAAATTATGTTCTGCTCTTGAGACGACATGACGTCAGCTGTACTCCCTTTTAATTTTTTCTCCTTTGAGTTTGACTTTTTGTTTGACTTTGAGTTTTTTTCTCCTTTGAGGTTATCTATTGTAATTTCTGTTCGTTTTGGGTTTTATTTATTTATTAATGGTGGTTCGTGGTAGTTTTACATTTGGAAGATAAAAAAACAAACTCGTTGAATTTTACAACGCTTTCGTCCGTAAAAACTTAAACAATAAGAATTTGCTGGTTCCCAAAGCTAACAATGCTTTCAAAGGAAAGATAAACCTTCTTAAACTTTTTGATGCCATATGTTTTTAGCTTAATTTTGGTGATTTTTCGCCCACATTTTTTTTCTCTTAATTTTTTTTTAATTTGGCACCCGCTACTCCCAAAAATTGCAGAAGTTCATATGGAAATATTTTCAAAAAAATGGATTTGCGGTCTTTTTCTAAGTTTTTAAGATACTTATGGTGTGTAGATTTCTCTTTGTCCCTTTCCTTAGCACTTCTTAATGAAACTAAAAAAAAAAAAAACACAACTCAAATAAAATTCTTCAATTTAGAAGAGCCGAATTTCCGCAGGGGGTGGGGAGGCTATTTTCTGGGGGAGGGTAAACGCCTAAAAACCGTTTCAGGTTTCAGATACACACTTTTGACAAGGGAGATGTACGTAGTATCTTAAGATATTGTAGATACACTCTGTTGATGGCCTACATGCACATAGTGTCTTTTCATTTATTTAAAAATCCCCTTAAGGATTCCCTGAAAGTTCAAGCACTACTTAACATGCTTTGAAAGTTTCAACTTGAGGCCATCAGCCGTTCCTGAAATATTGCTGATGCACTCTTTTGACAATCAGCATGCACATAGTGCGTTTTGATTTTGTTCAACATCCCCTAGCATTGTCGGAAAGTAGTCACAAGTACATGTAGCACCAGTTACAAGTAGTCCAGTCAAAGTCGGAAGTAGTCATTGTTGCAGTGGCAACCAGTCGTATTTGCAGCCACAGTAGCAGTAGCAGTGGCCCTGACATTTCAAGTTAATACCCTTACCCACTTCCAATATATTGCAGATATACCTTTTTGATAACTTGGATGCGTTTAGTGTCTTGTGATTTAGCCCATCGCACCCCTCAACGCTTCCCAAAATTTCACCTTAATTCCCTTAGTCTTTTCGAACGCACCCTGGATCCAACATTCCCAATGATAAATCCTGCACCTTAAAAATAGAAAAAATGGATACTTTACAATCCTTGTCCCGTAGGCTGTGTGGGCATCGCCTCCGCGGGGGCAAAGTTATTGGACTTTGTAATTATTTTGAATGAAATGGCTTTTTAACATTTCTGTGAATCTAAAGAGAAGAGTCTAAAAGGGCAAGAGGAAGGAGGACGGGCTAGCTGCTCTCCATTGCTTTTTCAACTTTCCTATCAACAATGTTTTGGATATCCAAATTAATACCCTTAGCCATTCCTCAGATATTACTATTGCACCTATTTGACGCCCCTCCTGCATATAGTGTGGTTTTGTTTTGTTTTACATTCCCCTCAACATTGGAAGGTTTTACCTCAATGCCTTTAGGCGTTTTGGAGACTCGGGATAATCTTGCCCCATTATAAATAAACAAAGGGCAATTTATGTATCGTACAACACTTGCCTCGGGGCTGTGGGGTTTCTTTTTCATCCCTGAAAGCATAGGTATTTGACTTTCTGACTATTTTTAACGAGAGTGCTATTCCAAAATTTTCACCAAATGTCTTTGGGGATATTGCAGCTAAAAAGGGCACGGGAGGGGGACTGGTTGCACTTCCACCATTTTTCAATATCTACTCCCAATATGCCCTGGGAGTTTAAACTTAATACCTTCAGCCGTTCCCTTGCCTGTATTGTTTGTATCCCTGGCCATGGAGCCTTTCGAGGGGGGAATAAGAGCAGGGTCGTCCCGAGGGGCGCACTCCACCCCCCCCCCCCCCAGATTTTTTGGCATTCGATGTAATGTTCACCGAAGGCAAAAATTTCGGTAGAAATTTTGCAAAATCTACAGAAATTTTACAAAATTCCTGATTTCTGCAGACAATTCGACAGAAATCAGGTAGCGATTCGGTAAAATTTACGAAGTTGCCCCCCCCCGTAAAGAGAAGAGGCTTAGGACACCCCTGAATAAGAGTATTGTATTTCCAAATTGTATTTATTGGTGAATAAAATTCTGAACTCTCTGAAAAAAAAACTGGATGCACATAGTATCTTTTGATTCAGTTAAGCATGCCCCTCAACGTTCCCCAAAGTTTATGCCTTAATACACACAACCTTTTCGAACACAATCAGAATCAAACATCTCCCTTTTTCTAACAAAAAGTCCTGTAGTTAAAAAAGGGTAAATTGCATAATTTACAGCCCCTGCTGTCTTTTTTTTTTAGGGCATTGTGTCCCCGGAGGCATAGTTACAAGACCTTTTGCTCATTTGGAACAAAACTACTTTTTCAAAATTTGATCAGTGTTGAGGGGAGGAGTGTCTTCAAAGGGCAGTGGGGGGAGGGAGGGGGCTGGTAGTCCTCCAATCACTTTTCAACATCCCCTTAAAACCTACCCTGTAAGTTTCAACTTAGTTCCCTTAGTCGTTCCTTAGATATTGCTGATTAGTCCTTTTTACAACCAGCATGCACAAATAATGTTTTAATTGTGATCGGCATTTCTCTCCAAATCTGTAGAGGGTCATGTCATTCCCATAGGCGTAGTTATTTGACCTTGAGATTATTTTGAGCAAGATACCTATTTCAAAATTTTTATCAAGTGATTTTGGGGAGAGGGCGGCTAAAGAGGGCATGGTAGGGGGGCTGGCAACCATTCGACCACTTTAAAACGCCTCCATCAACATGTCCTGAAAGTTTCAATCTAATAACCTCAGCCATTCTTAAGATGTTATAGATTCGCTTTTTGATAAACTGGATGTACATAGTGCCTTTTGATTTAGTTTATGATACTCGTAAACATTTTACAAACATTTATCTTAAAACCCTTGGAAATTTGGATACCCAGAATCGAAACCTTTTCCTTTTCCTAATGATAAATACTCGATGTGAACAGTTTATAAATTGCATGATTTACAATCCTTGCCCCGGGACCGTGAGGGATATGGCATCCCTGGAGGCATAGCTATTACACCTTTTGATTATTTTGAACAAAATGATAGTTACCCTCACATAAAGAAAGAAAAACGAGCAAAAATGGGGTTTTTATAGGCCAAATGACGATACTGAAAAAACAAAAGCGAATATTTCGAGAGGACAAACGCCTCTCTTCTTCAGCGCGAAACAAAACGATGTATCAATAAAAGCCAAAAATTAAAAGAATTAAAACCAACTACCTAACAACCATAAAAGCGAGTTATTCGCCAATATCCGCGATTTGCACAAAATCCAACACACTCAATCAAAATTTTCAGACAGCCATTTTGTTCAACATAGTTGAAAGTTCTGGAAATTAGAACTGGAATCGGAGGATGAATACCCCCCTCCCTCACGCCCATCATTTGCCCAAACACTTCCGATCAACATTTTGATATAGCCATTTTGTTGAAGGGTCCGAAAATTATGTCTTTGAGTATGAAGACCCCTCACAACTGTCAGTGCTAAGGTTGTAAGTTATGCCTTGGGGGCATAAAAGGTTTTTATAAGAAGTTTTGTCGTAAGAACTTCAAAAAGGGCTAATTTTTTTAGAAATTGAGAGGCCTATTGTCCTTTTAAATCGTCGAAAGTAAACGGAGGGAGAACCCCCCCCCCCTCGCCCCTACTTTCCCCAAACATTTCCGATCAACATTTTGATATATTCATGTTGTTCAACGTAGTTGAAAGGTCTGGAAATTTCAGGATGACATCCTCAGGACAAGGGTCTTAAGTTATGCTCTTGGGGCATATAAGGTTTTTATAGGAAGTTTTTTCGTAGAAGCTTCAAAAAGGGCTCATTCGATTGGAAATTGAAAGGACTAGCGCAATATTTATTAGTCTAAAGTGATCAGAGGGCAAATGCCCCCCCCCCACGCCCATCGTTTCCCCAATCTCTTACAATCAAAATTTGAAATAGCCATTTTGTTCAACGTATTAAAAGACCTCATTCGTAAAATGAGCTGAAAAAATCAAAAATTAAACACTACTATTTGTGTCATGATTTTCAAAAGAGTTTATGTTGGTAAAAATTTCTGAAAAAGTTTCTCCAGCATATAAATAGCAGGCTAAACTATAAATTCCTAAAGGAAACCTGAAAGATTCAAACTATTATTTTCTTTTTCCCTAAAAAAGACTATGTCAATATAAAACGAACAGAAATTAATTTAAAAAAAAAAATTTCCACAAAATAAGTTTTTAAAGAAAAAGTAAAGAACTCCATTAAACCAAAAATGAACCAAAATAGAATCAAATAATCTTCCAAGCATACAACTACCACAAATCAGTATCAATAAATAAATGAAACCCGAAACGAACAGAAATTAAAAGAGATAACAGAGTCAAACTCAAAACGAGCAGAAATTAATATAAATAGGATTCAAAACCCCTATGATTTTTGAAAGCTAGAATATAATTTGTGAATTACTGAAAAAATTCTTTTAAATGTTTTCACTTTTATAACTTTAAGAACTCAAAAACTAATTAAGATATTAAGGGATAAATATCAGCATATGTATATTAAACTGACAATGCACATTGTTTTCAGTAAATTCTTCTGATTTTTTTTCATTAAAGTACAAATTATATTCTGGCTTTTAGAAATCATAGGGGTTTTGAGCCCTACTCGTATTAATTTCTGCTCGTTTTGAGTTTAAATCTGTTATCTATTTTAATTTCTGTTTGTTTTGGGTTTTATTTATTTATTGATACTGATTTGTGGTAGTTGTATGCCTGGTAGATTGTTTGATTCTATTTTAGTTCATTTTTGGTTTGATTGAGTTCTTTACTTTTTGTTGAAAGACTTATTTTATTGAAAAAGTTTTTTTAATTAATTAATAAAAATAAGATATTCAACAGGATGTTATTCTTTTAGGTTTTTGCATGAATTTATTTATGATATTAATCTACTATATATCACGGTCGTATAAAAAGTAGGGGCCTGTTGGCAGTTCATTTTTTTTTGGATTTTGTGCAAATCGCGGATATTGGCGAATAACTCGCTTTTATGGTTGTTAGGTAGTTGGTTTTAATTCTTTTAATTTTTGGCTTTTATTGATACATCGTTTCGTTTCGCGCTGAAGAAGAGAGGCGTTTGTCCTCTCGAAATATTCGCTTTGTTTTTTCAGTATCGTCATTTGGCCTATAAAAACCCCATTTTTGCTCGTTTTTCTTTCTTTATGTGATGTAAGGCCAATGTGGTTTAAGAAATTATCTTTGATAGTTACCCTCTTTCCCGATAGCAAATATTATATTTAACCAATGGGAGAATCACATAATTTACAGTCCTTGTCCTGTGGCTCTGGGAGGGGGTGGGGGGTTGGCATCCCTAGATGCATAGTTCTGGACCTTTCAACAATGCTGAACAAAGTTGCTATCTTGAATTTTTGATCCGATGAATTTGGGGAAATAAGGTACGTAGGACGAGGTCTGGCTACCCTTCTATCACTGCTAACTCTTAAAAAAGGCACTATAACTTTCGATTTACGATCAAAAGAGCCACTTCTGAAGTTTCTACGATAACTCCACCCATGAGATTCCCGGGGTGTTCCCATTTGAGCGCTTTCCCATTTGAGCGCCACGGAATTTTGTTCCATTTGAGCGCCACGGAATTTTGTTCCCATTTGAGCGCCACGGAGTACCATTTGAGCGCCAAACCCAAAATTGTGATTTTGCGGTGGATGAAGCGTGGTTTGCTGCCACATTGACCTGTAGAAATATTTATTGCCACGAAGACAACGAACAAAACTGAGGATTTTATTGGGTCAATGGTTGTGAAATAACTCTGTACTGAGAGTTAAGAAGCTAAACGTTTGTTAAGCTTGTGAAGAATATAAGTGAAGATTTTACGCACGTTCATAGGGTAAGAACTGATTGCCGCTGAAGAAGGCTTGCTGGTCAAGTCGAAATATTCGGCTCTTTTTTTAGAGTTATTTCACAACGATCGTTTAGAAATGGAACGAAATCACCCAAAAATCGTGCCAAAAACGGATAATTCAAATTAATATATTGGTAAAAATACAAACAAAAACTGCTAATATCACACATCCGGCGAAATGTTATGTGCGACACCCAAGAGAAGCTCGTCTGCTGTTCGAGTTCCAGCCCTGTACTCCGTCGACAGCTTTTCGAGTCGTTCGTTCAGCCTTGCATACTTCTTGTTCGTCCGATGGATGACATGACCCTGGAGTAGCTGTGTCCTTGCAGAATCGACGACTGCTTGTTCTTCCTTCAGGAAAGAGATAAACTGCCACAAGTTCGGGTGGTAGCGACCGACTCTTCAGTTAAACCGCACGTGCCATGATTCGAGGTCGTTGTTTGTCCTTCGCTGGATGCCGTAGACTGACCAGAAATGAGGAGGACATTGGTCGAACCACTGACGGCTGAAGTAAGTGACAAACGGACGAGCCGAAGGCCAGGTACGAACGATGTGAGAAATGATTGGACCAGAATTGATTCTGACGATCGCTGGAGGTAGGAACGCCAGAGCCAGAAGCTTTCGAACGTAGAGGTTGAAGTCTGCATCG